>NC_060060.1:68182244-68357348 GCF_020283565.1 Trifolium pratense
TGGGATCCGGTGCATTAGTGCTGGTATGATCGTACCTGATATATAATACGGTTTAATTGTATATATGTCTTCCATCTTTCAGGTCGAATTTTGGAGAAATCCGAGAAACTAGAATAAAATGATATTTTTCATTAATCTCGCCAAAAATAGAACGATAAAATTTATAACACGGTGAAAACTAAACGAAATAAAAAAAATCGAAAAAAGAGGTGCAACACAAGGACTTCCCAGGAGGTCACCCATCCTAGTACTACTCTCGCCCAAGCACGCTTACCTGCGGAGTTCTGATGGGATCCGGTGCAATAGTGCTGGTATGATCGCACCTGATATATAATACGGTTTAATTGTATATATGTCTTCCATCTTTCAGGCCGAATTTTGGAGAAATCCGAGAAACTAGAATAAAACACGATATTTTTCATTAATCTCGCCAAAAATTGAACGATAAAATTTATAACACGGTGAAAACTAAACGAAATAAAAAAAATCGAAAAAAGAGGTGCAACAAAAGGACTTCCCAGGAGTCACCCATCGTACTACTCTAGCCCAAGCACGCTTAACTACGGAGTTCTGATGGGATCTGGTGCAATATTGCTGGTATGATCGCACCTAATATATAATACGGTTTAATTGTATATATTTCTTCCATCTTTCAGGCCGAATTTTGGAGAAATCCGAGAAACTAGAATAAAACACGATATTTTTCATTAATGTCGCCAAAAATTGAACGATAAAATTTATAACACGGTGAAAACTAAACGAAATAAAAAAAATCGAAAAAAGAGGTGCAACACAAGGACTTCCCAGGAGGTCACCCATCCTAGTACTACTCTCGCCCAAGCACGCTTAACTGCGGAGTTCTGATGGGATCCGGTGCATTAGTGCTGGTATGATCGTACCTGATATATAATACGGTTTAATTGTATATATGTCTTCCATCTTTCAGGTCGAATTTTGGAGAAATCCGAGAAACTAGAATAAAACGATATTTTTCATTAATCTCGCCAAAAATTGAACGATAAAATATATAACGCGGTGAAAACTAAACGAAATAAAAAAAATCGAAAAAAGAGGTGCAACACAAGGACTTCCCAGGAGGTCACCCATCCTAGTACTACTCTCGCCCAAGCACGCTTAACTGCGGAGTTCTGATGGGATCCGGTGCATTAGTGCTGGTATGATCGCACCTGATATATAATACGGTTTAATTGTATATATGTCTTCCATCTTTCAGGCCGAATTTTGGAGAAATTCGAGAAACTAGAATAAAACACGATATTTTTCATTAATCTCGCCAAAAATTGAACGATAAAATTTATAACACGGTGAAAACTAAACGAAATAAAAAAAATCGAAAAAAGAGGTGCAACACAAGGACTTCCCAGGAGGTCACCCATCCTAGTACTACTCTCGCCCAAGCACGCTTAACTACGGAGTTCTGATGGGATATGGTGCATTAGTGCTGGTATGATCGCACCTAATATATAATACGGTTTAATTGTATATATGTCTTCCATCTTTCAGGCCGAATTTTGGAGAAATCCGAGAAACTAGAATAAAACGCGATATTTTTCATTAATCTCGCCAAAAATAGAACGATAAAATTTATAACACGGTGAAAACTAAGCGAAATAAAAAAAAATCGAAAAAAGAGGTGGAACACAAGGACTTCCCAGGAGGTCACCCATCCTAGTACTACTCTAGCCCAAGCACGCTTAACTGCGGAGTTCTGATGGGATCCGGTGCATTAGTGCTGGTATGATCGTACCTGATATATAATACGGTTTAATTGTATATATGTCTTCCATCTTTCAGGTCGAATTTTGGAGAAATCCGAGAAACTAGAATAAAATGATATTTTTCATTAATCTCGCCAAAAATAGAACGATAAAATTTATAACACGGTGAAAACTAAACGAAATAAAAAAAATCGAAAAAAGAGGTGCAACACAAGGACTTCCCAGGAGGTCACCCATCCTAGTACTACTCTCGCCCAAGCACGCTTACCTGCGGAGTTCTGATGGGATCCGGTGCAATAGTGCTGGTATGATCGCACCTGATATATAATATGGTTTAATTGTATATATGTCTTCCATCTTTCAGGCCGAATTTTGGAGAAATTCGAGAAACTAGAATAAAACACGATATTTTTCATTAATCTCGCCAAAAATTGAACGATAAAATTTATAACACGGTGAAAACTAAACGAAATAAAAAAAATCGAAAAAAGAGGTGCAACACAAGGACTTCCCAGGAGGTCACCCATCCTAGTACTACTCTCGCCCAAGCACGCTTAACTACGGAGTTCTGATGGGATATGGTGCATTAGTGCTGGTATGATCGCACCTAATATATAATACGGTTTAATTGTATATATGTCTTCCATCTTTCAGGCCGAATTTTGGAGAAATCCGAGAAACTAGAATAAAACGCGATATTTTTCATTAATCTCGCCAAAAATAGAACGATAAAATTTATAACACGGTGAAAACTAAGCGAAATAAAAAAAAAATCGAAAAAAGAGGTGGAACACAAGGACTTCCCAGGAGGTCACCCATCCTAGTACTACTCTAGCCCAAGCACGCTTAACTGCGGAGTTCTGATGGGATCCGGTGCATTAGTGCTGGTATGATCGTACCTGATATATAATACGGTTTAATTGTATATATGTCTTCCATCTTTCAGGTCGAATTTTGGAGAAATCCGAGAAACTAGGATAAAATGATATTTTTCATTAATCTCGCCAAAAATAGAACGATAAAATTTATAACACGGTGAAAACTAAACGAAATAAAAAAAATCGAAAAAAGAGGTGCAACACAAGGACTTCCCAGGAGGTCACCCATCCTAGTACTACTCTCGCCCAAGCACGCTTACCTGCGGAGTTCTGATGGGATCCGGTGCAATAGTGCTGGTATGATCGCACCTGATATATAATACGGTTTAATTGTATATATGTCTTCCATCTTTCAGGCCGAATTTTGGAGAAATCCGAGAAACTAGAATAAAACACGATATTTTTCATTAATCTCGCCAAAAATTGAACGATAAAATTTATAACACGGTGAAAACTAAACGAAATAAAAAAAATCGAAAAAAGAGGTGCAACAAAAGGACTTCCCAGGAGTCACCCATCGTACTACTCTAGCCCAAGCACGCTTAACTACGGAGTTCTGATGGGATCTGGTGCAATATTGCTGGTATGATCGCACCTAATATATAATACGGTTTAATTGTATATATTTCTTCCATCTTTCAGGCCGAATTTTGGAGAAATCCGAGAAACTAGAATAAAACACGATATTTTTCATTAATGTCGCCAAAAATTGAACGATAAAATTTATAACACGGTGAAAACTAAACGAAATAAAAAAAATCGAAAAAAGAGGTGCAACACAAGGACTTCCCAGGAGGTCACCCATCCTAGTACTACTCTCGCCCAAGCACGCTTAACTACGGAGTTCTGATGGGATATGGTGCATTAGTGCTGGTATGATCGCACCTAATATATAATACGGTTTAATTGTATATATGTCTTCCATCTTTCAGGCCGAATTTTGGAGAAATCCGAGAAACTAGAATAAAACGCGATATTTTTCATTAATCTCGCCAAAAATAGAACGATAAAATTTATAACACGGTGAAAACTAAGCGAAATAAAAAAAAATCGAAAAAAGAGGTGGAACACAAGGACTTCCCAGGAGGTCACCCATCCTAGTACTACTCTAGCCCAAGCACGCTTAACTGCGGAGTTCTGATGGGATCCGGTGCATTAGTGCTGGTATGATCGTACCTGATATATAATACGGTTTAATTGTATATATGTCTTCCATCTTTCAGGTCGAATTTTGGAGAAATCCGAGAAACTAGAATAAAATGATATTTTTCATTAATCTCGCCAAAAATAGAACGATAAAATTTATAACACGGTGAAAACTAAACGAAATAAAAAAAATCGAAAAAAGAGGTGCAACACAAGGACTTCCCAGGAGGTCACCCATCCTAGTACTACTCTCGCCCAAGCACGCTTACCTGCGGAGTTCTGATGGGATCCGGTGCAATAGTGCTGGTATGATCGCACCTGATATATAATACGGTTTAATTGTATATATGTCTTCCATCTTTCAGGCCGAATTTTGGAGAAATTCGAGAAACTAGAATAAAACACGATATTTTTCATTAATCTCGCCAAAAATTGAACGATAAAATTTATAACACGGTGAAAACTAAACGAAATAAAAAAAATCGAAAAAAGAGGTGCAACACAAGGACTTCCCAGGAGGTCACCCATCCTAGTACTACTCTCGCCCAAGCACGCTTAACTACGGAGTTCTGATGGGATATGGTGCATTAGTGCTGGTATGATCGCACCTAATATATAATACGGTTTAATTGTATATATGTCTTCCATCTTTCAGGCCGAATTTTGGAGAAATCCGAGAAACTAGAATAAAACGCGATATTTTTCATTAATCTCGCCAAAAATAGAACGATAAAATTTATAACACGGTGAAAACTAAGCGAAATAAAAAAAAATCGAAAAAAGAGGTGGAACACAAGGACTTCCCAGGAGGTCACCCATCCTAGTACTACTCTAGCCCAAGCACGCTTAACTGCGGAGTTCTGATGGGATCCGGTGCATTAGTGCTGGTATGATCGTACCTGATATATAATACGGTTTAATTGTATATATGTCTTCCATCTTTCAGGTCGAATTTTGGAGAAATCCGAGAAACTAGAATAAAATGATATTTTTCATTAATCTCGCCAAAAATAGAACGATAAAATTTATAACACGGTGAAAACTAAACGAAATAAAAAAAATCGAAAAAAGAGGTGCAACACAAGGACTTCCCAGGAGGTCACCCATCCTAGTACTACTCTCGCCCAAACACGCTTACCTGCGGAGTTCTGATGGGATCCGGTGCAATAGTGCTGGTATGATCGCACCTGATATATAATACGGTTTAATTGTATATATGTCTTCCATCTTTCAGGCCGAATTTTGGAGAAATCCGAGAAACTAGAATAAAACACGATATTTTTCATTAATCTCGCCAAAAATTGAACGATAAAATTTATAACACGGTGAAAACTAAACGAAATAAAAAAAATCGAAAAAAGAGGTGCAACAAAAGGACTTCCCAGGAGTCACCCATCGTACTACTCTAGCCCAAGCACGCTTAACTACGGAGTTCTGATGGGATCTGGTGCAATATTGCTGGTATGATCGCACATAATATATAATACGGTTTAATTGTATATATTTCTTCCATCTTTCAGGCCGAATTTTGGAGAAATCCGAGAAACTAGAATAAAACACGATATTTTTCATTAATGTCGCCAAAAATTGAACGATAAAATTTATAACACGGTGAAAACTAAACGAAATAAAAAAAATCGAAAAAAGAGGTGCAACACAAGGACTTCCCAGGAGGTCACCCATCCTAGTACTACTCTCGCCCAAGCACGCTTAACTGCGGAGTTCTGATGGGATCCGGTGCATTAGTGCTGGTATGATCGTACCTGATATATAATACGGTTTAATTGTATATATGTCTTCCATCTTTCAGGTCGAATTTTGGAGAAATCCGAGAAACTAGAATAAAACGATATTTTTCATTAATCTCGCCAAAAATTGAACGATAAAATATATAACGCGGTGAAAACTAAACGAAATAAAAAAAATCGAAAAAAGAGGTGCAACACAAGGACTTCCCAGGAGGTCACCCATCCTAGTACTACTCTCGCCCAAGCACGCTTAACTGCGGAGTTCTGATGGGATCCGGTGCATTAGTGCTGGTATGATCGCACCTGATATATAATACGGTTTAATTGTATATATGTCTTCCATCTTTCAGGCCGAATTTTGGAGAAATTCGAGAAACTAGAATAAAACACGATATTTTTCATTAATCTCGCCAAAAATTGAACGATAAAATTTATAACACGGTGAAAACTAAACGAAATAAAAAAAATCGAAAAAAGAGGTGCAACACAAGGACTTCCCAGGAGGTCACCCATCCTAGTACTACTCTCGCCCAAGCACGCTTAACTACGGAGTTCTGATGGGATATGGTGCATTAGTGCTGGTATGATCGCACCTAATATATAATACGGTTTAATTGTATATATGTCTTCCATCTTTCAGGCCGAATTTTGGAGAAATCCGAGAAACTAGAATAAAACGCGATATTTTTCATTAATCTCGCCAAAAATAGAACGATAAAATTTATAACACGGTGAAAACTAAGCGAAATAAAAAAAAATCGAAAAAAGAGGTGGAACACAAGGACTTCCCAGGAGGTCACCCATCCTAGTACTACTCTAGCCCAAGCACGCTTAACTGCGGAGTTCTGATGGGATCCGGTGCATTAGTGCTGGTATGATCGTACCTGATATATAATACGGTTTAATTGTATATATGTCTTCCATCTTTCAGGTCGAATTTTGGAGAAATCCGAGAAACTAGAATAAAATGATATTTTTCATTAATCTCGCCAAAAATAGAACGATAAAATTTATAACACGGTGAAAACTAAACGAAATAAAAAAAATCGAAAAAAGAGGTGCAACACAAGGACTTCCCAGGAGGTCACCCATCCTAGTACTACTCTCGCCCAAGCACGCTTACCTGCGGAGTTCTGATGGGATCCGGTGCAATAGTGCTGGTATGATCGCACCTGATATATAATACGGTTTAATTGTATATATGTCTTCCATCTTTCAGGCCGAATTTTGGAGAAATTCGAGAAACTAGAATAAAACACGATATTTTTCATTAATCTCGCCAAAAATTGAACGATAAAATTTATAACACGGTGAAAACTAAACGAAATAAAAAAAATCGAAAAAAGAGGTGCAACACAAGGACTTCCCAGGAGGTCACCCATCCTAGTACTACTCTCGCCCAAGCACGCTTAACTACGGAGTTCTGATGGGATATGGTGCATTAGTGCTGGTATGATCGCACCTAATATATAATACGGTTTAATTGTATATATGTCTTCCATCTTTCAGGCCGAATTTTGGAGAAATCCGAGAAACTAGAATAAAACGCGATATTTTTCATTAATCTCGCCAAAAATAGATCGATAAAATTTATAACACGGTGAAAACTAAGCGAAATAAAAAAAAATCGAAAAAAGAGGTGGAACACAAGGACTTCCCAGGAGGTCACCCATCCTAGTACTACTCTAGCCCAAGCACGCTTAACTGCGGAGTTCTGATGGGATCCGGTGCATTAGTGCTGGTATGATCGTACCTGATATATAATACGGTTTAATTGTATATATGTCTTCCATCTTTCAGGTCGAATTTTGGAGAAATCCGAGAAACTAGAATAAAATGATATTTTTCATTAATCTCGCCAAAAATAGAACGATAAAATTTATAACACGGTGAAAACTAAACGAAATAAAAAAAATCGAAAAAAGAGGTGCAACACAAGGACTTCCCAGGAGGTCACCCATCCTAGTACTACTCTCGCCCAAGCACGCTTACCTGCGGAGTTCTGATGGGATCCGGTGCAATAGTGCTGGTATGATCGCACCTGATATATAATACGGTTTAATTGTATATATGTCTTCCATCTTTCAGGCCGAATTTTGGAGAAATCCGAGAAACTAGAATAAAACACGATATTTTTCATTAATCTCGCCAAAAATTGAACGATAAAATTTATAACACGGTGAAAACTAAACGAAATAAAAAAAATCGAAAAAAGAGGTGCAACAAAAGGACTTCCCAGGAGTCACCCATCGTACTACTCTAGCCCAAGCACGCTTAACTACGGAGTTCTGATGGGATCTGGTGCAATATTGCTGGTATGATCGCACCTAATATATAATACGGTTTAATTGTATATATTTCTTCCATCTTTCAGGCCGAATTTTGGAGAAATCCGAGAAACTAGAATAAAACACGATATTTTTCATTAATGTCGCCAAAAATTGAACGATAAAATTTATAACACGGTGAAAACTAAACGAAATAAAAAAAATCGAAAAAAGAGGTGCAACACAAGGACTTCCCAGGAGGTCACCCATCCTAGTACTACTCTCGCCCAAGCACGCTTAACTGCGGAGTTCTGATGGGATCCGGTGCATTAGTGCTGGTATGATCGTACCTGATATATAATACGGTTTAATTGTATATATGTCTTCCATCTTTCAGGTCGAATTTTGGAGAAATCCGAGAAACTAGAATAAAACGATATTTTTCATTAATCTCGCCAAAAATAGAACGATAAAATTTATAACACGGTGAAAACTAAACGAAATAAAAAAAAATGAAAAAAGAGGTGCAACACAAGGACTTCCCAGGAGGTCACCCATCCTAGTACTACTCTCGCCCAAGCACGCTTACCTGCGGAGTTCTGATGGGATCCGGTGCATTAGTGCTGGTACGATCGCACCTGATATATAATACGGTTTTATTGTATATATGTCTTCCATCTTTCAGGCCGAATTTTGGAGAAATCCGAGAAACTAGAATAAAACACGATATTTTTCATTAATCTCGCCAAAAATTGAACGATAAAATTTATAACACGGTGAAAACTAAACGAAATAAAAAAAATCGAATAAAGAGGTACAACAAAAGGACTTCCCAGGAGGTCACCCATCCTAGTACTACTCTAGCCCAAGCACGCTTAACTACGGAGTTCTGATGGGATCCGGTGCATTAGTGCTGGTATGATCGCACCAAATATATAATACGGTTTAATTGTATATATTTCTTCCATCTTTCAGGCCGAATTTTGGAGAAATCCGAGAAACTAGAATAAAACACGATATTTTTCATTAATCTCGCCAAAAATAGAACGATAAAATTTATAACACGGTGAAAACTAAGCGAAATAAAAAAAATCGAAAAAAGAGGTGGAACACAAGGACTTCCCAGGAGGTCACCCATCCTAGTACTACTCTAGCCCAAGCACGCTTAACTGCGGAGTTCTGATGGGATCCGGTGCATTAGTGCTGGTATGATCGTACCTGATATATAATACGGTTTAATTGTATATATGTCTTCCATCTTTCAGGTCGAATTTTGGAGAAATCCGAGAAACTAGAATAAAATGATATTTTTCATTAATCTCGCCAAAAATAGAACGATAAAATTTATAACATGGTGAAAACTAAACGAAATAAAAAAAATCGAAAAAAGAGGTGCAACACAAGGACTTCCCAGGAGGTCACCCATCCTAGTACTACTCTCGCCCAAGCACGCTTACCTGCGGAGTTCTGATGGGATCCGGTGCAATAGTGCTGGTATGATCGCACCTGATATATAATACGGTTTAATTGTATATATGTCTTCCATCTTTCAGGCCGAATTTTGGAGAAATCCGAGAAACTAGAATAAAACACGATATTTTTCATTAATCTCGCCAAAAATTGAACGATAAAATTTATAACACGGTGAAAACAAAACAAAATAAAAAAAATCGAAAAAAGAGGTGCAACAAAAGGACTTCCCAGGAGTCACCCATCGTACTACTCTCGCCCAAGCACGCTTAACTACGGAGTTCTGATGGGATCCGGTGCAATAGTGCTGGTATGATCGCACCTAATATATAATACGGTTTAATTGTATATATTTCTTCCATCTTTCAGGCCGAATTTTGGAGAAATCCGAGAAACTAGAATAAAACACGATATTTTTCATTAATGTCGCCAAAAATTGAACGATAAAATTTATAACACGGTGAAAACTAAACGAAATAAAAAAAATCGAAAAAAGAGGTGCAACACAAGGACTTCCCAGGAGGTCACCTATCCTAGTACTACTCTCGCCCAAGCACGCTTACCTGCGGAGTTCTGATGGGATCTGGTGCATTAGTGCTGGTATGATCGCACCTGATATATAATACGGTTTTATTGTATATATGTCTTCCATCTTTCAGGTCGAATTTTGGAGAAATCCGAGAAACTAGAATAAAACGATATTTTTCATTAATCTCGCCAAAAATAGAACAATAAAATTTATAACACGGTGAAAACTAAACGAAATAAAAAAAATCGAAAAAAGAGGTGCAACACAAGGACTTCCCAGGAGGTCACCCATCCTAGTACTACTCTCGCCCAAGCACGCTTAACTACGGAGTTCTGATGGGATATGGTGCATTAGTGCTGGTATGATCGCACCTAATATATAATACGGTTTAATTGTATATATGTCTTCCATCTTTCAGGCCGAATTTTGGAGAAATCCGAGAAACTAGAATAAAACGCGATATTTTTCATTAATCTCGCCAAAAATAGAACGATAAAATTTATAACACGGTGAAAACTAAGCGAAATAAAAAAAAATCGAAAAAAGAGGTGGAACACAAGGACTTCCCAGGAGGTCACCCATCCTAGTACTACTCTAGCCCAAGCACGCTTAACTGCGGAGTTCTGATGGGATCCGGTGCATTAGTGCTGGTATGATCGTACCTGATATATAATACGGTTTAATTGTATATATGTCTTCCATCTTTCAGGTCGAATTTTGGAGAAATCCGAGAAACTAGAATAAAATGATATTTTTCATTAATCTCGCCAAAAATAGAACGATAAAATTTATAACACGGTGAAAACTAAACGAAATAAAAAAAATCGAAAAAAGAGGTGCAACACAAGGACTTCCCAGGAGGTCACCCATCCTAGTACTACTCTCGCCCAAGCACGCTTACCTGCGGAGTTCTGATGGGATCCGGTGCAATAGTGCTGGTATGATCGCACCTGATATATAATACGGTTTAATTGTATATATGTCTTCCATCTTTCAGGCCGAATTTTGGAGAAATTCGAGAAACTAGAATAAAACACGATATTTTTCATTAATCTCGCCAAAAATTGAACGATAAAATTTATAACACGGTGAAAACTAAACGAAATAAAAAAAATCGAAAAAAGAGGTGCAACACAAGGACTTCCCAGGAGGTCACCCATCCTAGTACTACTCTCGCCCAAGCACGCTTAACTACGGAGTTCTGATGGGATATGGTGCATTAGTGCTGGTATGATCGCACCTAATATATAATACGGTTTAATTGTATATATGTCTTCCATCTTTCAGGCCGAATTTTGGAGAAATCCGAGAAACTAGAATAAAACGCGATATTTTTCATTAATCTCGCCAAAAATAGAACGATAAAATTTATAACACGGTGAAAACTAAGCGAAATAAAAAAAAATCGAAAAAAGAGGTGGAACACAAGGACTTCCCAGGAGGTCACCCATCCTAGTACTACTCTAGCCCAAGCACGCTTAACTGCGGAGTTCTGATGGGATCCGGTGCATTAGTGCTGGTATGATCGTACCTGATATATAATACGGTTTAATTGTATATATGTCTTCCATCTTTCAGGTCGAATTTTGGAGAAATCCGAGAAACTAGAATAAAATGATATTTTTCATTAATCTCGCCAAAAATAGAACGATAAAATTTATAACACGGTGAAAACTAAACGAAATAAAAAAAATCGAAAAAAGAGGTGCAACACAAGGACTTCCCAGGAGGTCACCCATCCTAGTACTACTCTCGCCCAAGCACGCTTACCTGCGGAGTTCTGATGGGATCTGGTGCAATAGTGCTGGTATGATCGCACCTGATATATAATACGGTTTAATTGTATATATGTCTTCCATCTTTCAGGCCGAATTTTGGAGAAATCCGAGAAACTAGAATAAAACACGATATTTTTCATTAATCTCGCCAAAAATTGAACGATAAAATTTATAACACGGTGAAAACTAAACGAAATAAAAAAAATCGAAAAAAGAGGTGCAACAAAAGGACTTCCCAGGAGTCACCCATCGTACTACTCTAGCCCAAGCACGCTTAACTACGGAGTTCTGATGGGATCTGGTGCAATATTGCTGGTATGATCGCACCTAATATATAATACGGTTTAATTGTATATATTTCTTCCATCTTTCAGGCCGAATTTTGGAGAAATCCGAGAAACTAGAATAAAACACGATATTTTTCATTAATGTCGCCAAAAATTGAACGATAAAATTTATAACACGGTGAAAACTAAACGAAATAAAAAAAATCGAAAAAAGAGGTGCAACACAAGGACTTCCCAGGAGGTCACCCATCCTAGTACTACTCTCGCCCAAGCACGCTTAACTGCGGAGTTCTGATGGGATCCGGTGCATTAGTGCTGGTATGATCGTACCTGATATATAATACGGTTTAATTGTATATATGTCTTCCATCTTTCAGGTCGAATTTTGGAGAAATCCGAGAAACTAGAATAAAACGATATTTTTCATTAATCTCGCCAAAAATAGAACGATAAAATTTATAACACGGTGAAAACTAAACGAAATAAAAAAAAATGAAAAAAGAGGTGCAACACAAGGACTTCCCAGGAGGTCACCCATCCTAGTACTACTCTCGCCCAAGCACGCTTACCTGCGGAGTTCTGATGGGATCCGGTGCATTAGTGCTGGTACGATCGCACCTGATATATAATACGGTTTTATTGTATATATGTCTTCCATCTTTCAGGCCGAATTTTGGAGAAATCCGAGAAACTAGAATAAAACACGATATTTTTCATTAATCTCGCCAAAAATTGAACGATAAAATTTATAACACGGTGAAAACTAAACGAAATAAAAAAAATCGAATAAAGAGGTACAACAAAAGGACTTCCCAGGAGGTCACCCATCCTAGTACTACTCTAGCCCAAGCACGCTTAACTACGGAGTTCTGATGGGATCCGGTGCATTAGTGCTGGTATGATCGCACCAAATATATAATACGGTTTAATTGTATATATTTCTTCCATCTTTCAGGCCGAATTTTGGAGAAATCCGAGAAACTAGAATAAAACACGATATTTTTCATTAATCTCGCCAAAAATAGAACGATAAAATTTATAACACGGTGAAAACTAAGCGAAATAAAAAAAATCGAAAAAAGAGGTGGAACACAAGGACTTCCCAGGAGGTCACCCATCCTAGTACTACTCTAGCCCAAGCACGCTTAACTGCGGAGTTCTGATGGGATCCGGTGCATTAGTGCTGGTATGATCGTACCTGATATATAATACGGTTTAATTGTATATATGTCTTCCATCTTTCAGGTCGAATTTTGGAGAAATCCGAGAAACTAGAATAAAATGATATTTTTCATTAATCTCGCCAAAAATAGAACGATAAAATTTATAACATGGTGAAAACTAAACGAAATAAAAAAAATCGAAAAAAGAGGTGCAACACAAGGACTTCCCAGGAGGTCACCCATCCTAGTACTACTCTCGCCCAAGCACGCTTACCTGCGGAGTTCTGATGGGATCCGGTGCAATAGTGCTGGTATGATCGCACCTGATATATAATACGGTTTAATTGTATATATGTCTTCCATCTTTCAGGCCGAATTTTGGAGAAATCCGAGAAACTAGAATAAAACACGATATTTTTCATTAATCTCGCCAAAAATTGAACGATAAAATTTATAACACGGTGAAAACTAAACAAAATAAAAAAAATCGAAAAAAGAGGTGCAACAAAAGGACTTCCCAGGAGTCACCCATCGTACTACTCTCGCCCAAGCACGCTTAACTACGGAGTTCTGATGGGATCCGGTGCAATAGTGCTGGTATGATCGCACCTAATATATAATACGGTTTAATTGTATATATTTCTTCCATCTTTCAGGCCGAATTTTGGAGAAATCCGAGAAACTAGAATAAAACACGATATTTTTCATTAATGTCGCCAAAAATTGAACGATAAAATTTATAACACGGTGAAAACTAAACGAAATAAAAAAAATCGAAAAAAGAGGTGCAACACAAGGACTTCCCAGGAGGTCACCCATCCTAGTACTACTCTCGCCCAAGCACGCTTACCTGCGGAGTTCTGATGGGATCTGGTGCATTAGTGCTGGTATGATCGCACCTGATATATAATACGGTTTTATTGTATATATGTCTTCCATCTTTCAGGTCGAATTTTGAAGAAATCCGAGAAACTAGAATAAAACGATATTTTTCATTAATCTCGCCAAAAATAGAACAATAAAATTTATAACACGGTGAAAACTAAACGAAATAAAAAAAATCGAAAAAAGAGGTGCAACACAAGGACTTCCCAGGAGGTCACCAATCCTAGTACTACTCTCGCCCAAGCACGCTTACCTGCGGAGTTCTGATGGGATCCGGTGCATTAGTGCTGGTATGATCGCACCTGATATATAATACGGTTTAATTGTATATATGACTTCCATCTTTCAGGCCGAATTTTGGAGAAATCCGAGAAACTAGAATAAAACACGATATTTTTCATTAATCTCGCCAAAAATTGAACGATAAAATTTATAACACGGTGAAAACTAAACGAAATAAAAAAATCGAAAAAAGAGGTGCAACACAAGGACTTCCCAGGAGATCACCCATCGTAGTACTACTCTCGCCCAAGCACGCTTAACTGCGGAGTTCTGATGGGATCCAGTGCATTAGTGCTGGTATGATCGCACCTAATATATAATACGGTTTAATTGTATATATGTCTTCCATCTTTCAGGCCGAATTTTGGAGAAATCCGAGAAACTAGAATAAAACGATATTTTTCATTAATCTCGCCAAAAATTGAACGATAAAATTTATAACACGTTGAAAACTAAACGAAATAAAAAAAAATCGAAAAAAGAGGTGCAACACAAGGACTTCCCAGGAGGTCACCCATCCTAGTACTACTCTCGCCCAAGCACGCTTAACTGCGGAGTTCTGATGGGATCCGGTGCATTAGTGCTGGTATGATCGCACCTGATATATAATACTGTTTAATTGTATATATGTCTTCCATCTTTCAGGCCGAATTTTGGAGAAATCCAAGAAACTAAAATAAAACACGATATTTTTCATTAATCTCGCCAAAAATTGAACGATAAAATTTATAACACGGTGAAAACTAAACGAAATAAAAAAAATCGAAAAAAGAGGTGCAACACAAGGACTTCCCAGGAGGTCACCCATCCTAGTACTACTCTCGCCCAAGCACGCTTACCTGCGGAGTTCTGATGGGATCCGGTGCATTAGTGCTGGTATGATCGCACCTGATATATAATACGGTTTTATTGTATATATGTCTTCCATCTTTCAGGCCGAATTTTGGAGAAATCCGAGAAACTAGAATAAAACACGATATTTTTCATTAATCTCGCCAAAAATTGAACGATAAAATTTATAACACGGTGAAAACTAAACGAAATAAAAAAAAAAATCGAAAAAAGAGGTGCAACACAAGGACTTCCCAGGAGGTCACCCATCCTAGTACTACTCTCGCCCAAGCACGCTTAACTGCGGAGTTCTGATGGGATCCGGTGCATTAGTGCTGGTATGATCGCACCTGATATATAATACTGTTTAATTGTATATATGTCTTCCATCTTTCAGGCCGAATTTTGGAGAAATCCGAGAAACTAAAATAAAACACGATATTTTTCATTAATCTCGCCAAAAATTGAACGATAAAATTTATAACACGGTGAAAACTAAGCGAAATAAAAAAAAATCGAAAAAGAGGTGCAACACAAGGACTTCCCAGGAGGTCACCCATCCTAGTACTACTCTCGCCCAAGCACGCTTACCTGCGGAGTTCTGATGGGATCCGGTGCAATAGTGCTGGTATGATCGCACCTGATATATAATACGGTTTAATTGTATATATGTCTTCCATCTTTCAGGCCGAATTTTGGAGAAATCCGAGAAACTAGAATAAAACACGATATTTTTCATTAATCTCGCCAAAAATTGAACGATAAAATTTATAACACGGTGAAAACTAAACAAAATAAAAAAAATCGAAAAAAGAGGTGCAACAAAAGGACTTCCCAGGAGTCACCCATCGTACTACTCTCGCCCAAGCACGCTTAACTACGGAGTTCTGATGGGATCCGGTGCAATAGTGCTGGTATGATCGCACCTAATATATAATACGGTTTAATTGTATATATTTCTTCCATCTTTCAGGCCGAATTTTGGAGAAATCCGAGAAACTAGAATAAAACACGATATTTTTCATTAATGTCGCCAAAAATTGAACGATAAAATTTATAACACGGTGAAAACTAAACGAAATAAAAAAAATCGAAAAAAGAGGTGCAACACAAGGACTTCCCAGGAGGTCACCCATCCTAGTACTACTCTCGCCCAAGCACGCTTACCTGCGGAGTTCTGATGGGATCTGGTGCATTAGTGCTGGTATGATCGCACCTGATATATAATACGGTTTTATTGTATATATGTCTTCCATCTTTCAGGTCGAATTTTGGAGAAATCCGAGAAACTAGAATAAAACGATATTTTTCATTAATCTCGCCAAAAATAGAACAATAAAATTTATAACACGGTGAAAACTAAACGAAATAAAAAAAATCGAAAAAAGAGGTGCAACACAAGGACTTCCCAGGAGGTCACCCATCCTAGTACTACTCTCGCCCAAGCACGCTTACCTGCGGAGTTCTGATGGGATCCGGTGCATTAGTGCTGGTATGATCGCACCTGATATATAATACGGTTTAATTGTATATATGACTTCCATCTTTCAGGCCGAATTTTGGAGAAATCCGAGAAACTAGAATAAAACACGATATTTTTCATTAATCTCGCCAAAAATTGAACGATAAAATTTATAACACGGTGAAAACTAAACGAAATAAAAAAAAAAATCGAAAAAAGAGGTGCAACACAAGGACTTCCCAGGAGGTCACCCATCCTAGTACTACTCTCGCCCAAGCACGCTTAACTGCGGATTTCTGATGGGATCCGGTGCATTAGTGCTGGTATGATCGCACCTGATATATAATACTGTTTAATTGTATATATGTCTTCCATCTTTCAGGCCGAATTTTGGAGAAATCCGAGAAACTAAAATAAAACACGATATTTTTCATTAATCTCGCCAAAAATTGAACGATAAAATTTATAACACGGTGAAAACTAAGCGAAATAAAAAAAAAATCGAAAAAGAGGTGCAACACAAGGACTTCCCAGGAGGTCACCCATCCTAGTACTACTCTCGCCCAAGCACGCTTACCTGCGGAGTTCTGATGGGATCCGGTGCAATAGTGCTGGTATGATCGCACCTGATATATAATACGGTTTAATTGTATATATGTCTTCCATCTTTCAGGCCGAATTTTGGAGAAATCCGAGAAACTAGAATAAAACACGATATTTTTCATTAATCTCGCCAAAAATTGAACGATAAAATTTATAACACGGTGAAAACTAAACAAAATAAAAAAAATCGAAAAAAGAGGTGCAACAAAAGGACTTCCCAGGAGTCACCCATCGTACTACTCTCGCCCAAGCACGCTTAACTACGGAGTTCTGATGGGATCCGGTGCAATAGTGCTGGTATGATCGCACCTAATATATAATACGGTTTAATTGTATATATTTCTTCCATCTTTCAGGCCGAATTTTGGAGAAATCCGAGAAACTAGAATAAAACACGATATTTTTCATTAATGTCGCCAAAAATTGAACGATAAAATTTATAACACGGTGAAAACTAAACGAAATAAAAAAAATCGAAAAAAGAGGTGCAACACAAGGACTTCCCAGGAGGTCACCCATCCTAGTACTACTCTCGCCCAAGCACGCTTACCTGCGGAGTTCTGATGGGATCTGGTGCATTAGTGCTGGTATGATCGCACCTGATATATAATACGGTTTAATTGTATATATGTCTTCCATCTTTCAGGCCGAATTTTGGAGAAATCCGAGAAACTAGAATAAAACACGATATTTTTCATTAATCTCGCCAAAAATTGAACGATAAAATTTATAACACGGTGAAAACTAAACAAAATAAAAAAAATCGAAAAAAGAGGTGCAACAAAAGGACTTCCCAGGAGTCACCCATCGTACTACTCTCGCCCAAGCACGCTTAACTACGGAGTTCTGATGGGATCCGGTGCAATAGTGCTGGTATGATCGCACCTAATATATAATACGGTTTAATTGTATATATTTCTTCCATCTTTCAGGCCGAATTTTGGAGAAATCCGAGAAACTAGAATAAAACACGATATTTTTCATTAATGTCGCCAAAAATTGAACGATAAAATTTATAACACGGTGAAAACTAAACGAAATAAAAAAAATCGAAAAAAGAGGTGCAACACAAGGACTTCCCAGGAGGTCACCCATCCTAGTACTACTCTCGCCCAAGCACGCTTACCTGCGGAGTTCTGATGGGATCCGGTGCAATAGTGCTGGTATGATCGCACCTGATATATAATACGGTTTAATTGTATATATGTCTTCCATCTTTCAGGCCGAATTTTGGAGAAATCCGAGAAACTAGAATAAAACACGATATTTTTCATTAATCTCGCCAAAAATTGAACGATAAAATTTATAACACGGTGAAAACTAAACAAAATAAAAAAAATCGAAAAAAGAGGTGCAACAAAAGGACTTCCCAGGAGTCACCCATCGTACTACTCTCGCCCAAGCACGCTTAACTACGGAGTTCTGATGGGATCCGGTGCAATAGTGCTGGTATGATCGCACCTAATATATAATACGGTTTAATTGTATATATTTCTTCCATCTTTCAGGCCGAATTTTGGAGAAATCCGAGAAACTAGAATAAAACACGATATTTTTCATTAATGTCGCCAAAAATTGAACGATAAAATTTATAACACGGTGAAAACTAAACGAAATAAAAAAAATCGAAAAAAGAGGTGCAACACAAGGACTTCCCAGGAGGTCACCCATCCTAGTACTACTCTCGCCCAAGCACGCTTACCTGCGGAGTTCTGATGGGATCTGGTGCATTAGTGCTGGTATGATCGCACCTGATATATAATACGGTTTTATTGTATATATGTCTTCCATCTTTCAGGTCGAATTTTGGAGAAATCCGAGAAACTAGAATAAAACGATATTTTTCATTAATCTCGCCAAAAATAGAACAATAAAATTTATAACACGGTGAAAACTAAACGAAATAAAAAAAATCGAAAAAAGAGGTGCAACACAAGGACTTCCCAGGAGGTCACCCATCCTAGTACTACTCTCGCCCAAGCACGCTTACCTGCGGAGTTCTGATGGGATCCGGTGCATTAGTGCTGGTATGATCGCACCTGATATATAATACGGTTTAATTGTATATATGACTTCCATCTTTCAGGCCGAATTTTGGAGAAATCCGAGAAACTAGAATAAAACACGATATTTTTCATTAATCTCGCCAAAAATTGAACGATAAAATTTATAACACGGTGAAAACTAAACGAAATAAAAAAAAAATCGAAAAAAGAGGTGCAACACAAGGACTTCCCAGGAGGTCACCCATCCTAGTACTACTCTCGCCCAAGCACGCTTAACTGCGGAGTTCTGATGGGATCCGGTGCATTAGTGCTGGTATGATCGCACCTGATATATAATACTGTTTAATTGTATATATGTCTTCCATCTTTCAGGCCGAATTTTGGAGAAATCCGAGAAACTAAAATAAAACACGATATTTTTCATTAATCTCGCCAAAAATTGAACGATAAAATTTATAACACGGTGAAAACTAAGCGAAATAAAAAAAAATCGAAAAAGAGGTGCAACACAAGGACTTCCCAGGAGGTCACCCATCCTAGTACTACTCTCGCCCAAGCACGCTTACCTGCGGAGTTCTGATGGGATCCGGTGCAATAGTGCTGGTATGATCGCACCTGATATATAATACGGTTTAATTGTATATATGTCTTCCATCTTTCAGGCCGAATTTTGGAGAAATCCGAGAAACTAGAATAAAACACGATATTTTTCATTAATCTCGCCAAAAATTGAACGATAAAATTTATAACACGGTGAAAACTAAACAAAATAAAAAAAATCGAAAAAAGAGGTGCAACAAAAGGACTTCCCAGGAGTCACCCATCGTACTACTCTCGCCCAAGCACGCTTAACTACGGAGTTCTGATGGGATCCGGTGCAATAGTGCTGGTATGATCGCACCTAATATATAATACGGTTTAATTGTATATATTTCTTCCATCTTTCAGGCCGAATTTTGGAGAAATCCGAGAAACTAGAATAAAACACGATATTTTTCATTAATGTCGCCAAAAATTGAACGATAAAATTTATAACACGGTGAAAACTAAACGAAATAAAAAAAATCGAAAAAAGAGGTGCAACACAAGGACTTCCCAGGAGGTCACCCATCCTAGTACTACTCTCGCCCAAGCACGCTTACCTGCGGAGTTCTGATGGGATCTGGTGCATTAGTGCTGGTATGATCGCACCTGATATATAATACGGTTTTATTGTATATATGTCTTCCATCTTTCAGGTCGAATTTTGGAGAAATCCGAGAAACTAGAATAAAACGATATTTTTCATTAATCTCGCCAAAAATAGAACAATAAAATTTATAACACGGTGAAAACTAAACGAAATAAAAAAAATCGAAAAAAGAGGTGCAACACAAGGACTTCCCAGGAGGTCACCCATCCTAGTACTACTCTCGCCCAAGCACGCTTACCTGCGGAGTTCTGATGGGATCCGGTGCATTAGTGCTGGTATGATCGCACCTGATATATAATACGGTTTAATTGTATATATGACTTCCATCTTTCAGGCCGAATTTTGGAGAAATCCGAGAAACTAGAATAAAACACGATATTTTTCATTAATCTCGCCAAAAATTGAACGATAAAATTTATAACACGGTGAAAACTAAACGAAATAAAAAAATCGAAAAAAGAGGTGCAACACAAGGACTTCCCAGGAGATCACCCATCGTAGTACTACTCTCGCCCAAGCACGCTTAACTGCGGAGTTCTGATGGGATCCAGTGCATTAGTGCTGGTATGATCGCACCTAATATATAATACGGTTTAATTGTATATATGTCTTCCATCTTTCAGGCCGAATTTTGGAGAAATCCGAGAAACTAGAATAAAACGATATTTTTCATTAATCTCGCCAAAAATTGAACGATAAAATTTATAACACGTTGAAAACTAAACGAAATAAAAAAAAATCGAAAAAAGAGGTGCAACACAAGGACTTCCCAGGAGGTCACCCATCCTAGTACTACTCTCGCCCAAGCACGCTTAACTGCGGAGTTCTGATGGGATCCGGTGCATTAGTGCTGGTATGATCGCACCTGATATATAATACTGTTTAATTGTATATATGTCTTCCATCTTTCAGGCCGAATTTTGGAGAAATCCAAGAAACTAAAATAAAACACGATATTTTTCATTAATCTCGCCAAAAATTGAACGATAAAATTTATAACACGGTGAAAACTAAACGAAATAAAAAAAATCGAAAAAAGAGGTGCAACACAAGGACTTCCCAGGAGGTCACCCATCCTAGTACTACTCTCGCCCAAGCACGCTTACCTGCGGAGTTCTGATGGGATCCGGTGCATTAGTGCTGGTATGATCGCACCTGATATATAATACGGTTTTATTGTATATATGTCTTCCATCTTTCAGGCCGAATTTTGGAGAAATCCGAGAAACTAGAATAAAACACGATATTTTTCATTAATCTCGCCAAAAATTGAACGATAAAATTTATAACACGGTGAAAACTAAACGAAATAAAAAAAAAATCGAAAAAAGAGGTGCAACACAAGGACTTCCCAGGAGGTCACCCATCCTAGTACTACTCTCGCCCAAGCACACTTAACTGCGGAGTTCTGATGGGATCCGGTGCATTAGTGCTGGTATGATCGCACCTGATATATAATACTGTTTAATTGTATATATGTCTTCCATCTTTCAGGCCGAATTTTGGAGAAATCCGAGAAACTAAAATAAAACACGATATTTTTCATTAATCTCGCCAAAAATTGAACGATAAAATTTATAACACGGTGAAAACTAAGCGAAATAAAAAAAAATCGAAAAAGAGGTGCAACACAAGGACTTCCCAGGAGGTCACCCATCCTAGTACTACTCTCGCCCAAGCACGCTTACCTGCGGAGTTCTGATGGGATCCGGTGCATTAGTGCTGGTATGATCACACCTGATATATAATACGGTTTTATTGTATATATGTCTTCCATCTTTCAGGCCGAATTTTGGAGAAATCCGAGAAACTAGAATAAAACACGATATTTTTCATTAATCTCGCCAAAAATAGAACGATAAAATTTATAACACGGTGAAAACTAAGCGAAATAAAAAAAAATCGAAAAAAGAGGTGCAACACAAGGACTTCCCAGGAGGTCACCCATCCTAGTACTACTCTCGCCCAAGCACGCTTAACTGCGGAGTTCTGATGGGATCCGGTGCATTAGTGCTGGTATGATCACACCTAATATATAATACGGTTTAATTGTATATATGTCTTCCATCTTTCAGGTCGAATTTTGGAGAAATCCGAGAAACTAGAATAAAACGATATTTTTCATTAATCTCGCCAAAAATAGAACGATAAAATTTATAACACGGTGAAAACTAAACGAAATAAAAAAAAAAATCGAAAAAAGAGGTGCAACACAAGGACTTCCCAGGAGGTCACCCATCCTAGTACTACTCTCGCCCAAGCACGCTTAACTGCGGAGTTCTGATGGGATCCGGTGCATTAGTGCTGGTATGATCGCACCTGATATATAATACTGTTTAATTGTATATATGTCTTCCATCTTTCAGGCCGAATTTTGGAGAAATCCGAGAAACTAAAATAAAACACGATATTTTTCATTAATCTCGCCAAAAATTGAACGATAAAATTTATAACACGGTGAAAACTAAGCGAAATAAAAAAAAATCGAAAAAGAGGTGCAACACAAGGACTTCCCAGGAGGTCACCCATCCTAGTACTACTCTCGCCCAAGCCCGCTTACCTGCGGAGTTCTGATGGGATCCGGTGCAATAGTGCTGGTATGATCGCACCTGATATATAATACGGTTTAATTGTATATATGTCTTCCATCTTTCAGGCCGAATTTTGGAGAAATCCGAGAAACTAGAATAAAACACGATATTTTTCATTAATCTCGCCAAAAATTGAACGATAAAATTTATAACACGGTGAAAACTAAACAAAATAAAAAAAATCGAAAAAAGAGGTGCAACAAAAGGACTTCCCAGGAGTCACCCATCGTACTACTCTCGCCCAAGCACGCTTAACTACGGAGTTCTGATGGGATCCGGTGCAATAGTGCTGGTATGATCGCACCTAATATATAATACGGTTTAATTGTATATATTTCTTCCATCTTTCAGGCCGAATTTTGGAGAAATCCGAGAAACTAGAATAAAACACGATATTTTTCATTAATGTCGCCAAAAATTGAACGATAAAATTTATAACACGGTGAAAACTAAACGAAATAAAAAAAATCGAAAAAAGAGGTGCAACACAAGGACTTCCCAGGAGGTCACCCATCCTAGTACTACTCTCGCCCAAGCACGCTTACCTGCGGAGTTCTGATGGGATCTGGTGCATTAGTGCTGGTATGATCGCACCTGATATATAATACGGTTTTATTGTATATATGTCTTCCATCTTTCAGGTCGAATTTTGGAGAAATCCGAGAAACTAGAATAAAACGATATTTTTCATTAATCTCGCCAAAAATAGAACAATAAAATTTATAACACGGTGAAAACTAAACGAAATAAAAAAAATCGAAAAAAGAGGTGCAACACAAGGACTTCCCAGGAGGTCACCCATCCTAGTACTACTCTCGCCCAAGCACGCTTACCTGCGGAGTTCTGATGGGATCCGGTGCATTAGTGCTGGTATGATCGCACCTGATATATAATACGGTTTAATTGTATATATGACTTCCATCTTTCAGGCCGAATTTTGGAGAAATCCGAGAAACTAGAATAAAACACGATATTTTTCATTAATCTCGCCAAAAATTGAACGATAAAATTTATAACACGGTGAAAACTAAACGAAATAAAAAAATCGAAAAAAGAGGTGCAACACAAGGACTTCCCAGGAGATCACCCATCGTAGTACTACTCTCGCCCAAGCACGCTTAACTGCGGAGTTCTGATGGGATCCAGTGCATTAGTGCTGGTATGATCGCACCTAATATATAATACGGTTTAATTGTATATATGTCTTCCATCTTTCAGGCCGAATTTTGGAGAAATCCGAGAAACTAGAATAAAACGATATTTTTCATTAATCTCGCCAAAAATTGAACGATAAAATTTATAACACGTTGAAAACTAAACGAAATAAAAAAAAATCGAAAAAAGAGGTGCAACACAAGGACTTCCCAGGAGGTCACCCATCCTAGTACTACTCTCGCCCAAGCACGCTTAACTGCGGAGTTCTGATGGGATCCGGTGCATTAGTGCTGGTATGATCGCACCTGATATATAATACTGTTTAATTGTATATATGTCTTCCATCTTTCAGGCCGAATTTTGGAGAAATCCAAGAAACTAAAATAAAACACGATATTTTTCATTAATCTCGCCAAAAATTGAACGATAAAATTTATAACACGGTGAAAACTAAACGAAATAAAAAAAATCGAAAAAAGAGGTGCAACACAAGGACTTCCCAGGAGGTCACCCATCCTAGTACTACTCTCGCCCAAGCACGCTTACCTGCGGAGTTCTGATGGGATCCGGTGCATTAGTGCTGGTATGATCGCACCTGATATATAATACGGTTTTATTGTATATATGTCTTCCATCTTTCAGGCCGAATTTTGGAGAAATCCGAGAAACTAGAATAAAACACGATATTTTTCATTAATCTCGCCAAAAATTGAACGATAAAATTTATAACACGGTGAAAACTAAACGAAATAAAAAAAATCGAAAAAAGAGGTGCAACACAAGGACTTCCCAGGAGGTCACCCATCCTAGTACTACTCTCGCCCAAGCACGCTTAACTACGGAGTTCTGATGGGATACGGTGCATTAGTGCTGGTATGATCGCACCTAATATATAATACGGTTTAATTGTATATATGTCTTCCATCTTTCAGGCCGAATTTTGGAGAAATCCGAGAAACTAGAATAAAACGCGATATTTTTCATTAATCTCGCCAAAAATTGAACGATAAAATTTATAACACGTTGAAAACTAAACGAAATAAAAAAAAAATCGAAAAAAGAGGTGCAACACAAGGACTTCCCAGGAGGTCACCCATCCTAGTACTACTCTCGCCCAAGCACGCTTAACTGCGGGGTTCTGATGGGATCCGGTGCATTAGTGCTGGTATGATCGCACCTGATATATAATACTGTTTAATTGTATATATGTCTTCCATCTTTCAGGTCGAATTTTGGAGAAATCCAAGAAACTAAAATAAAACACGATATTTTTCATTAATCTCGCCAAAAATTGAACGATAAAATTTAGGCTTAAATGCAGTTTTGACCCCTCAAGTTTCACAATTGCTTGATTTTGGTCCCCCACATTTTAATTGCTTGATTTTAACCCCCTAAATTTCACAATTGTTTGATTTTAGCCCTCCAAGTTTCAATTGCTCGATTTTGGCCCCCCAAGTTTACCCCCTTTTGCATTTGCTAGCCCCCCGTTGAATATTTTCATTAAAAATTGGTTATGTGGCATTTTAAAATTAAATAAGTATTTAAAAATAAATAAATAAATTACAAATTGTTTTTTAAAAACTAAATTATAATTTTTTTTATTATATGTAGTTTGTAAAATAATTTTGTTATATAAAAAAGTAAAAAAAACATTTTATGAATTATTTTTTAAAAACTTTGTAAACTTTTTTTTAAATAAAAAATAATTATTAAACTTTTTATTAAAAAAACAATTTTTAATACATTTTTATAGAAGCAAATATTATTATTTTTTAATTAAAACATATTTTTAATTTTTTTAAAACGTCACATAAGCAATTTATAGTAAAAAAAGTCAACGGGGGGCTAGCAAATGCAAAATGGGGTAAACTTGGAGGGCCAAAATCGAGCAATTGAAACTTGGAGAGCTAAAATCAAGCAATTGTGAAACTTAGAGGGTTAAAATCAAGCAATTGAAATGTGGGGGGCCAAAATCAAGCAATTGTGAAACTTGAGGGGCCAAAACTGCATTTAAGCCTAAAATTTATAACACGGTGAAAACTAAACGAAATAAAAAAAAATGAAAAAAGAGGTGCAACACAAGGACTTCCCAGGAGGTCACCCATCCTAGTACTACTCTCGCCCAAGCACGCTTACCTGCGGAGTTCTGATGGGATCCGGTGCATTAGTGCTGGTATGATCGCACCTGATATATAATACGGTTTTATTGTATATATGTCTTCCATCTTTCAGGCCGAATTTTGGAGAAATCCGAGAAACTAGAATAAAACACGATATTTTTCATTAATCTCGCCAAAAATTGAACGATAAAATTTATAACACGGTGAAAACTAAGCGAAATAAAAAAAAATCGAAAAAAGAGGTGCAACACAAGGACTTCCCAGGAGGTCACCCATCCTAGTACTACTCTCGCCCAAGCACGCTTAACTGCGGAGTTCTGATGGGATCCGGTGCATTAGTGCTGGTATGATCACACCTAATATATAATACGGTTTAATTGTATATATGTCTTCCATCTTTCAGGTCGAATTTTGGAGAAATCCGAGAAACTAGAATAAAACGATATTTTTCATTAATCTCGCCAAAAATAGAACGATAAAATTTATAACACGGTGAAAACTAAACGAAATAAAAAAAATCGAAAAAAGAGGTGCAACACAAGGACTTCCCAGGAGGTCACCCATCCTAGTACTACTCTCGCCCAAGCACGCTTACCTGCGGAGTTCTGATGGGATCTGGTGCATTAGTGCTGGTATGATCGCACCTGATATATAATACAGTTTAATTGTATATATGTCTTCCATCTTTCAGGCCGAATTTTGGAGAAATCCGAGAAACTAGAATAAAACACGATATTTTTCATTAATCTCGCCAAAAATTGAACGATAAAATTTATAACACGGTGAAAACTAAACGAAATAAAAAAATCGAAAAAAGAGGTGCAACACAAGGACTTCCCAGGAGGTCACCCATCGTAGTACTACTCTCGCCCAAGCACGCTTAACTGCGGAGTTCTGATGGGATCCGGTGCATTAGTGCTGGTATGATCGCACCTAATATATAATACGGTTTAATTGTATATATGTCTTCCATCTTTAAGGTCGAATTTTGGAGAAATCCGAGAAACTAGAATAAAACGATATTTTCATTAATCTCGCGAAAAATAGAACGATAAAATTTATAACACGGTGAAAACTAAGCGAAATAAAAAAAAATCGAAAAAAGAGGTGCAACACAAGGACTTCCCAGGAGGTCACCCATCCTAGTACTACTCTCGCCAGAAACCATAAAAACGACCCTAAAATAGGCCAAAAACCATAAAAACGACTACAAACACGAAAATTGGCCAAAAACCATAAAAAGGACTACAAACATTAAAATACGCCAAATACCATAAAAATAACTACAAACACTAAAATTGGCCAAAAACCATAAAAACTACTTCAAACACTAAAATTGGCCAAAATCCATAAAATCAACTACCAACACTAAAATTGGCCAAAAACCATAAAAGCGACCCTAAAATAGGCCAAAAACCATAAAAACGATTACAAACACTAAAATTGGTCAAAAACCATAAAAACGACCCTAAAATAGGCCAAAAACCATAAAAACGACTACAAACACTAAAATTGGCAAAAAACCATAAAAAGGACTACAAACATTAAAATAGGCCAAAAACCATAAAAACGACTACAAACACTAAAATTGGCCAAAATCCATAAAAACAACTACCAACACTAAAATTGGCCAAAAACTATAAAAACGACCCTAAAATAGGCCAAAAACCATAAAAACGATTACAAACACTAAAATTGGCCAAAACTCATAAAAACGACTACAAACACTAAAATTGGTCAAAAACCATAAAAACGACCCTAAAATAGGCAAAAAACCATAAAAAGGACTACAAACATTAAAATAGGCCAAAAACCATAAAAACAACTACAAACACTAAAATTGGCCAAAACTCATAAAGGGAGAAAATATATGTACAAAATAATCACTATACATGTATTAATAATATATACCAGTTTACTATATTTCTGAACTTAAAGGGAGAAAATGAAGTAATATAAATACAGTGATTGAGATTTATTAGGATAACATATATATCAAGCATAAGATAAAATGGAAAAACAGTAGTGTGTTTCTATTTCTTATTACCAAAGAAGGGTAAGCCATTTTCTTAAGACCAAGAGAGTTAACTCAACCCAATAAAATCAGTTTGTAAAGTGAGAATTGTCTTTACTTATAAATTTATGTTTATGCCATGCAACATTCGATGCGAGATTTCGTAACACAACCCCTCACACCCAACACTATTGGGCTTAAGCCCAACAATATTGTACGCGAGAGGCCAATAGTACTAGACATGAGAGAAGGGGGTGTTAAGAAGTTTCAAGAGTTATAAGTAGAGACAATCCCCGTGTTACAAGCCGGTAATTTTGTAGAGTTGAGTTGGTTGGTTATCTCTTTGGTTGGAAACAGACTCAAAATTAGTTATTCATGCTCAAGAACCATGGTATTGTTCCTTGGAGATTAAAAAATAGGTGGTTGAATTGTGTTGAGTTAACTAAGAACATCCGCTTCATTGTTTCTCATATCAAAGAAGGCAACCGTAGTGCAGACAAAATTTCCTCCCTTGGACTCCAAAATAATAATTTTATTTGGTAGGATTCTATCTATCCCCTCTTGTAATAGGTTAGGGCTCCCAAATTATCGCTTTTGTTAAAGTATTTTTAGGCTCTTTCTTTTGTTTGTGCTGCCCTTTTTTTTTATTCACCGTGATTTTATTCCATTAAATTTTTTCAATAAGGTTTTTAACGAGGTAGATGTTATTTTTTCCCTTGGTTGTTTTATACTGAGTTTTTGTCTAATCCCCTAATAGTTGTAATTTCTCTTTATTTTTCTTTTATTTAATATTTTTTTTGTCAAGTTCTTATTTTTTTTTTATAAAACATTAGCGTGCATAGGCATCACATGATAATTATGACATCCCAACTATGTTGCCACCCCATAATCATCACTTTGCAGCACCCTAATAAATTTATTAAAAAGAAAGAAAAAAGAGACAAACTTGGGGGGACTAGACCAAAACCCAAGGAAACAATAATACAAGGAACCTACCACTACCTCATTAAAAACCTTTCCTGGAAAACCCCAAGGGATAAAACCAAGGATAGGGAAAAAGAGTGCAGTGGATTTAATGAAATCTAAAAGACGGAAGACCCATTAAATTACTAATATAATCTCCTTGAACACTCGGCGGAACATTGTCCCACCAGTAAAAACCATTAACATTAATGCCTAAAGCAGCCATTCGATCTGCACAACAGTTCCCTTCACGATAAATGTGAGTCGCTCTAAAATGCATGGTTTTAGTCAACGTCAAGCAATTGAACCATCTATTACGAAGCTTCCAAGGGACAATGTGGTCGGACTTAAAAGCTAAATTAACCAATTGTGAATCGGATTCAATCCAAAGTTTGTTCCACCCTTTTGAATGAGCGATCTCAATAGCATTCATAACACCTATAAGTTCAGCATGAAGGGCGTAAGAGTTTCCAATATTAATAGAAAACCCCCCTAGAAAAGTAGCAGTATAGTCTCTAAAAATACCCCCACAAGAAGCAAGACTGGGGCTACCCAACGCTGAACCATCTGTGTTGCATTTAACCCAATTATAAAGCGGAGGTTGCCACAATACTTCTTTGATGACAGGTGCTTTGGGGTGATGGACATTGACATTAAAAGCTTTCAAAATGATGAATTCCTGCATGGAAATGAAAGAAGCTTTTTTAGATAAATTCCCAGATAAAGAAACATTGGAGATAATTGAGTTGACCGCAGATCTCCAATGAATAGATTTTCCCTCAAATCTATGTTGGTTCCTGCACCACCATATAGTATTAAAAATATTAACAACTGCAGAAATAACAACAGTTTTACATTGAGAGTTCCAATTTTTGTTACAAATATCAAAAATAGAACTAACAGTACTTGTGACAACGTGCAAGGAAAGAACAGAGGCAAACCAATGCCAAATATCCTTAGAAAAACAACAATCACAAAAAATATGATGTATGGTTTCAGCAGCCTCCCCACAAAGATCGCATTTGGAGACAATATAACAACCTCTACGAGAGAAAAGATCATCTGTAGGTAATCTATTATGCATGATTCTCCACATCAAACAAGATTTAGAGGGAGGAATATCGTCACACCAAATAATTTTAGCCCAAGGAATATGTTGCTCTATAGGTCTGTGAAACAAGTAAGCATCTTTAAAAGAAAGGACCCCGCTATCAGAATGAATCCATCTTAACTCATCATTAGTTTTACTAATAGGAATAGTGACAGAATTTAATAACGGCACCAAATTAGGATAGCTCGAAGTAATAGAGTGAGGAATAAGCCAATGATCATTAGCAATAAAGTGCGCCACCTTAGCCTGTAATAGAGCATGATAATGGCGAGGAATATCCAAAAGGTCCACCAAAGGGTCACCCACCCAAGAATCTGTCCAGAAATTAATCTGGACACCCTTACCAAGTTGCCAACAAGTATTATCAGTAACACTAGGTATATGATGCTTGATACCTGACCAAATAGAAGAAGAAATATGATAATCAATAATACCATAACTACGCATCACCCTAGCTTTGAGAAGGGACGCCCAACGATTAGATGATGTAAATAGCTCCCAGCACAACTTTAGATTCGCAGCTTTTTTGTCAAGTTCTTTTATTTAATTTTAATAGATATTTATAAGCTCATATCTGTTTTGTAAACGTTTTTCAAACGGAGCTTATAACTTATTTTTCAAACGCTATTTCAATTAGTTTATGAGCTTATAACTTATAATTTTTATTTCAATTTTACCCCTATCATCATACTTGAAAAAATATTAATTAATCATTTTTTTTATGTCATTTCATATTTATAAGCTAATTAAATCGCTAATTTTATCAAACACTACAAATTTAATCAGCAATTTTACTCCTTATAAATTAAATTAAAATTAGCTTACAAGCTATTCGTTAGAAGCTTATCCACTATAAGAAAGGTTATCACCTATCCTATCCACTATTTTTTACGAATAAGTTAACATTTTCCATTAACTTATACTACTCAAATAACAAATAATGATTGCAAAATCATTTCACCTCTTTCTTTATTTACTAATCCAAATTAATTTATACAGTAGTTATTATCTTTCTAAAGATTATATAGTACTCCCTCTGTAACACCGAAACCTATTATTTATATATTTCTACCTTTAGTAAAATCTTTTTCAAAATACGCAACGGAAAGTAATGTTTGATATTATAAAAGTTGTGGTTCGAGTATTACATTCTTCAATCAAAATAATACTAATGTAGTTAATTAGTAAAAATGCTTTATACAAAATAATCCTCTTTATCAAAAGGTATAGTTTTACAAATAAATATCAAAAGTTATAAAGACTCTATAGTCTAAATACAACCATTTTTCCCGTGTCACAATCAGAGCAGAGCTTCACCAACGACTCGACATCGAATACGACAAAAACCTGTAAATCTGGACCCCCAACGGTCCAGCACATAACACATAAAAGAGAGTTAGATAACATACTCAAAATATACAAGTGTAAGTAAATAGTACTTAAACACTTCTTCAATAATCATGCATATATCATACATTCATACATATTCATCAACAATCTACCATTCAATTATAAGTACATAAACACATATAATCGAATACCCACACAATCAATTATCACTTATCACAATTAGTCAAGTATGTGTCATATATCACTTACCACATAAATGTACACATAACCTAATGCATTCTAATGCGTCAACTTCATGCAATGTCACCCTAGACATATCTAATGCATGTGGTACCATCTTCTTTATTAGAGTATCTCACCTCTAATATCCTTCTTTATTAGATAAATATAATCCGATATACTTCTTTATTGGAATATCCAATATCCTATTTAATTCATGAATGCATGTATATGTTTTTCATGAATTCACTCACAGTTATATAGCATAAAGCTCTTCATTTACTATGTGGAACACTATCCAACATACTTCATCATTAAGATTTAACAAAACCTTAATATTCTTCATTTATACTTCATACATGATTAACAATCAATTGACGATTAGCAATGAGCATTATAAGCATCAACATGCATCAACAATCATGTAAGAATACCATTATCATGAAGAATAAGACACTGATTTGAAACTACATGCCAAGGAAGATAGCAGATGAAAATTTATGAAATTTGAAGTATTTTTCGCCTGGGGCGAAATATTTTTGCCTGGGGCGAAATATTTTTGCCTGGGGCGGAAAAATTGCTGAAGAAACTGGTCTGCTCTCTGTTCTGCCATTTCAGGCGAAATTCTGGCGCCTGGGGCGAAACTGCTTGCGTTTTCTACACCAAATCACCCAAAAATCCCATTTTTCATGTTATAAATCCCAAAAGAGTTTGTATTCAAGCATAACAAATATGGATAAACACAAAAGGACAGTTCATTTCTCTGATCCACATCACAAACATCGAAAAAGTAAAGATTGAACACTTTTTCATCAAAACTCTCAAGAACACAAAGTTCTTGAGTTTAATCTTTCATAAACTCGTTTTTTAACCATTAAATCCGTCCATTAATCATGTTAAAAGCATGTTAAACATATTAAGAACCTTAGGAACGATTTCCATCAAGAAAATCCATTCTAAGCTAAAACGAAAATGGGGTGGAGGAAGTTCGGGTGAGGAGAAATCGACATTCTCCCCTTCCTCGAGTCACCCACGAATATGAAATCTACTCTCTTACCTTGGATCGACGAACTCACGAAGATTGCTCCTCGAATCCCTCCTCCAAGCTCTTGCTCTAGCTCTCCTCTTGCTCTCCCTTCTCTCTACTTCTCCCAAGAACAAGAAAAATGAAACTTTCTCTCTCTAATGGGCTATAAGTAGCCCCCCCCCCCCCCTCTCATGAGACAAGGCCCATTGGGCCTCAAGCCCACTAACTTGGCCCAACTCGCGTTAACTCTCACTAACTCGCGCGTTAACTAAAACTCTCGATAAATAACTTAAAGTTACTATCTTACTTAAAAACCACATCACCAAATAATTAAACACTTAAATAGTGAATAATAAATTTGGGTCGTTACAACTCTCCCCTAGTTAAAAGATTTTCGCCCTCGAAAATTACGCTACAAAAAAAACTCCGGATAACTCCTGTATCCGACCCTCCAACGAAACGCTCAAAACACTACACATTACTAAGTTTGACAAAACTAGTTTATCCAATCCAACACAATTTTTGTCTATTTATCAACAAGAGATCAAGGACGGCCAGTTCCTCAATTTGTCGATAAATATTCAACAATCATGATATCGGCACAAACCATTCTTATCAAACCGCTAAAACATCCACTTCGTACGAAACATCCATAGATTCACATTCTACGGCCTCACAACGTTACCCTAAAACTGGTACAACCAATTGAACACACTCCGAAAAGACGTGAAATACTCCACAACTCCCCAAATCCTATAAATCTTTGATTCCCTCATGAATCACTTAACCGTGTTACATCACTTATTCATATTCGAATCTTATTCCAACTTATCACTCGATATTTCAATTCCAACAATCACTTGATGACCAACATTCTCAAACTTCATTGACACATGTTAAAAACTACCGTCTCTAACCGTCAAATTCCTTTTCTCACATATCTTCAATCATTGAGTCGAATCCCAACACGACTATTCTGTTCCCAAGTAATCTCTCAACCAACATTTGCATTCCTTAACGCAACATTTTCCAATACCACTTCTCTTTAATCCCTTAGTAATTTGCTACTTCAAAATTAGACCACTGCCTAAAATTGGTTCACCAAACCATCATAACTTCTATCTCATTAGTTTCAAACGACATCTTCAATTCGCCCACAATCCATCTACCCATGTTCCCACCATCTTGCATTGCAACAAGCATACTTTTCTCCTCTGTTTATTCACCCATCGGTTCTTATTCAATTCTAACCTCTACTAATCATCATCTCTCTATGGATAGCTATCTTTAAACTTCTCCTTAGTACATTCGATACCAAAATCAAACTCTTGAATTTAATCCACAAGCTCCAAATGTTCGCCATACGATCTAACTCTATCCATTAAATTCTAATATAAGGTACAAGGTCTTCCAATATCAACTATTTGTCTTAGTAATCTTACTAGCGACTCCTTGTCTACTCCCAACATGACATTTCCAAAAGTTTATTCACCAAATCACTACCGTCCCATCATCCATGATGAAACAATTTAAAATCTTTTACTTCATTGTCACCGATTGTGACCATACTACATCAACATCCACGATGCATCTAACAAAACTAGTCTCTACCGACTCTTCCATTCCATGAATCCAAATTCCTTAGCAAATACTTACTCACTCTTATCTTTTGGGCACTACAAAATGCTCTCCGACACTTACTTTGGGCATCGCCTTCAACTCCTTACTATATGTGCTCAAACACAACATCTACTCACATGTGCGGTAATCCTTTTCGCAACTCTCACCTAGCACAAGTCACTTTCAACATGATCTCATATTACTTATTCTCTGCACGTTCTCCAACGGCTAACTTTCTTATTTCAAATCATTCTAAGACGTTACTACTCACTTAGCTTCATCTCAACCTCCAAGACTCTACGTTCTCGTTCAACATGTGACACTAATTGTCCGGTCATTATCCAAATCCAATTACTCTTTCTTCGACAAGCCTCTCACAAAATCCTTCGAATAAACTCGACCACTTATACAATCCTTACTTCCAACGATTCAACAAACATACCAAACTTATTATGATATTTCTCAATTTCATTCTCATCTACTTTAAAACCTACTTCCCTTCATCGATTAATTAACACCAACGGTTCACTAATCTTCACATCTCTTTCTCTAAGCTTCTCCAATCTCTTCTGAAATTCACTTCACACACTAGACTTAGAACTCCAAATTATTCCACCAATTCAACCTACTACCATATGGACGACTCACGTAAAACATCTTACTCAAGCATCCGCTACAACATCTGGTCCACTTGGATGACAACTTACTTCAAATCATCATCCTTTCAAGAATCCTAATCACTTCTTCTTCCTCATATTCGACTCCTTTCGATCAACAGGTACTTCAACTTTGGTCCACAAAACACGCCTCCATACTTTTAGTGCAACACACGATCTCCAATCATTCTGAATACTCTTCATCTCACTTAACCAATCTCACTAACGCCGATACGGCGAAACACTCGGTCCGACAACTTCTCTTCTAGTAGTTTCTCACAACTTGTTGCTCCCATTCATTCCACTTCGAACAACGTCACTACTTCCTGAATATTCCGCTTCAAGAGCATCTCTACTCATCTCATCTTCTCACGTTCGAAACATCTCGGAGGGATATAACCTTCTCCCCCACTTATCTCAAACTCACTCGTACTCTTCCACTAGAACTTCCGGTGCTCACACCTAACGGTTCTATCGTCTCTAAACATATTCTCCCCAAAAGAAGAAACTAGTATCGACATCGTTTACACGCATGTCGCATACAGGGGCAAAACCTAACCCACGATACCTAAACACTTACACAAAATCATGCAAGCATCCAAGTAACCTATACTTCCTTCACTTTTCAAAGTTAGGAAATTGAAACAACACAAGAAAAATGATCATTGCATAGCAATAATTCATATTCACATTTATTCTATTCCTAACAAACACAAGAAGGCAAGAATTTCACATCCAATCAACTTAGGATACAACATCAACAAAATAAAATTCTTGTCTGGCTCCTAATCACTCCCTCAAGAATCATCACCTCTCAAGAATCCTAATCACTCCCTCTTCTTCATATTCGACTCCTTTCGATCAAACAGATACTTCATCTTTGGTCCACAAAACACGCCTCCATACTTTTAGTGCAACACACGATCTCCAACCGTTCCGATTACTCTTCATCTCACTTAACCAATCTCACTAACTCCCTACGGCGAAACACTTAGTCTGACAACTTCCCTTCTAGTAGTTTCTCACAACTCGTTGCTCCCATTCATTCCACTTCGAACAACGTCACCAACTCCTGAATATTGCGCTTCAAGAACATCTCTACTCATCCAATCTTCTCACGTTCGAAACATCTCGGAGGGATATAACCTTCTCCCCCACTTATCTCAAACCCACCTACACTCTTCCACTAGAACTTCTGGTGCTCACACCTAACGGTTCTATCGTCTCTAAACATATTCTCCCCAAAAGAAGAAACTAGTATCGACATCGTTTACACGCATGTCGCATACAGGGGCAAAACCTAACCCACGATACCTAAACACTTACACAAAATCATGCAAGCATCCAAGTAACCTATACTTCCTTCACTTTTCAAAGTTAGGAAATCGAAACAACACAAGAAAAATGATCATTGCATAGCAATAATTCATATTCACATTTATTCTAGTCCTAACAAACACAAGAAGGCAAGAATTTCACATCCAATCAACTTAGGATACAACATCAACAAAATAAAATTCTTGTCTGGCTCCCTCGCTTAGCAAAAGCTAGCGAGCTCCCGGCGAGACAAGTCAAAAACATTCACAGGATTTAGCAAGACTTAGCGAGACTCAGCGAGGTTCATTCTTCGCCTAGCGAGCACATCCAAAAATCTGGGTGCTCTGCTACGGTTTTGAACTTACGCTCACTAAAATCTCGTTTTCTCGACTCATCGATCCACAAAATTCAAAACTTCAAGCATATAACATCATTATAGACTTGAAAGTACAATTAAAATCATGCATCAACAAACACAACATAGAATTATGAAATCTTTATATTTTTACTCATAAAACGCATGACAATTCGAGTTCCTATTAATCATCTAGCACATGTTATAAACAAACATATAACAACACACACTAGGATTCACTAACATCCTACTCTTCTCACTTTCATGAAAAATTTTAGTTTTCACTTAAAAGAAAATAATTTTATATTTTCACCAAAATCTTCATCATCAAGAAATAATATTAGTTTTTCTTTTAAAATTATTTCAAATCATTACCACATGCAGTTTTATATCATGCCAGATCGTCACATGCAGTTTTATATCATGCCGGATCATCACATGCAGTTTTATATCATGCCGGATCATCACATGCAGTTTTATATCATGCCGGATCATCAACAATTAGCAAATAAGCATCAATCAACCAAGTTTAAACGGCACAAAGGTTAAACTCTAAGCATATACAACTATTATAAACATAGAAGTATAATACTCACACAACTACTCACAAAAAGAATGGATAATCTAATCCAATTCACATCACTCATAGTTCCTAAACGAACAACATGAATGATTTCACAAAACAAACACCACCAAAATCGTTAGACAAACACGACTGACACACAATACTCACTTGGTCTGACTGCACAGACCTGCTCTGATCGACACATAACCCACACAGTCCGAAGACAACGGGGCTCTGATACCAATTGTAACACCCAAACCCATTATTTATATATTTCTACCTTTAGTAAAATCTTTTTCAAAATACGCAACGGAAAGTAATGTTTGATATTATAAAAGTTGTGGTTCGAGTATTACATTCTTCAATCAAAATAATACTAACGTAGTTAATCAGTAAAAATGCTTTATACAAAATAATCCTATTTATCAAAAGGTATAGTTTTACAAATAAATATCAAAAGTTATAAAGACACTATAGTCTAAATACAACCCTTTTTCCCGTGTCACAATCAGAGCAGATCTTCACCAACGACTCGACATCGAATACCACAAAAACCTGTAAATTTGGACCTCCAACGGTCCAGCACATAACACATAAAAGAGAGTTATATAACATACTCAAAATATACAAGTGTAAGTAAATGGTACTTAAACACTTCTTCAATAATCATGCATATATCATACATTCATACATATTCATCAACAATCTACCATTCAATCATAAGGACATAAACACATATAATCGAATACCCACACAATCAATTATCACTTATCACAATTAGTCAAGTATGTGTCACATATCACTTACCACATAAATGTACACATAACCTAATGCATTCTAATGCGTCAACTTCATGCAATGTCACCCTAGACATATCTAATGCATGTGGTACCATCTTCTTTATTAGAGTATCTCACCTCTAATATCCTTCTTTATTAGATAAATATAATCCGATATACTTCTTTATTGGAATATCCAATATCCTATTTAATTCATGAATGCATGTATATGTTTTTCATGAATTCACTCACAGTTATATAGCATAAAGCTCTTCATTTACTATGTGGAACACTATCCAACATACTTCATCATTAAGATTTAACAAAACCTTAATATTCTTCATTTATACTTCATACATGATTAACAATCAATTGACGATTAGCAATGAGCATTATAAGCATCAACATGCATCAACAATCATGTAAGAATACCATTATCATGAAGAATAAGACACTGATTTGAAACTACATGCAAAGGAAGATAGCAGATGAAAATTTGTGAAATTTGAAGTATTTTTCGCCTGGGGCGAAATATTTTCGCCTGGGGCGAAATAGTTTCGCCTGGGGCGGAAAAAATGCTGAAGAAACTGGTCTGCTCTCTGTTCTGCCGTTTCAGGCGAAATTCTGGCGCCTGGGGCGAAAGTGCTTGCGTTTTCTACACCAAATCACCCAAAAATCCCATTTTTCATGTTATAAATCCCAAAAGAGTTTGTATTCAAACATAACAAACATGGATAAACACAAAAGGACAGTTCATTTCTCAGATCCACATCATAAATATCGAAAAAGTAAAGATTGAACACTTTTTCACCAAAACTCTCAAGAACACAAAGTTCTTGAGTTTAATCTTTCATAAACTCGTTTTTTAACCATTAAATCCGTCCATTAATCATGTTAAAAGCATGTTAAACATATTAAGAACCTTAGGAACGATTTCCATCAAGAAAATCCGTTCTAAGCTAAAACGAAAATGGGGTGGAGGAAGTTCGGGTGAGGAGAAATCGACATTCTCCCCTTCCTCGAGTCAACCACGAATATGAAATCTACTCTCTTACCTTGGATCGACGAATTCACGAAGATTGCTCCTCGAATCCCTCCTCCAAGCTCTTGCTCTAGCTCTCCTCTTGCTCTCCCTTCTCTCTACTTCTCCCAAGAACAAGAAAAATGAAACTTTCTCTCTCTAATGGGCTATAAGTAGCGCCCCCCACTCATGAGATAAGGCCCATTGGGCCTCAAGCCCACTAACTTGGCCCAACTCGCGTTAACTCTCACTAACTCGCGCGTTAACTAAAACTCTCGATAAATAACTTAAAGTTACTATCTTACTTAAAAACCACATCACCAAATAATTAAACACTTAAATAGTGAATAATAAATTTGGGTCGTTACACCCTCCGTATATCTAACTTTGGGGAAAAAATCCGAACCACAATATATGTCGTTTTATATTATCAATGAAGCATTTAATGCTATTTTTCCTATTATACTCTTAACTATTTATTACTCTATCTTCTTTTAATTCTTCAATTAATTTTTTTCATATCATTAATGAAGAATAATTTTGTAAATCAACTCATAATCTCTCGTTTCCATACAACATTAATTATCTTTCTTAATATGTGTAAAGGTGTCAAAGCGACATATACTGTGGTATGGAGGGAGTAGTAGAAAGATTGAAAGAAACCAATATCATTGGGAAAAGTTCCAATATTTTATTCGGAAAAAAAATTTCAAATATTTTCTGTTTTTCACTCTTTTTTGTATCAGCAATATTTTTTCAGGTGAACATTTCGAAACTATTTTCTCTAAAAAGTCGGGAACTTTTTTCTGGAAAACATCGGAACTTTTTCCAAAAAAAGTCGAAATTTTTTTTTCCGAAAAATATCCGAAACTTTTTTCCCAAAAAAAGAACGGAAACTTTTTTTTCCAGAAAAACTCCGGAATTGTTTTTATCTAAAATCGAAACTTTTCCCCCCCAAAATTGGGAACTTTTTTTCCGAAAAAAATCGAAAATTTTTTCCGAAAAAATATCGAAAACTTTTTTCCGGAAAAATTGGTAACTTTTTTTTTCCAAAAAATAAAATATGTGGTGCATTGGTGAGAGACCTAGATTCCGCCATAATTAGTTGGTCATATCATATGGAACTAGATTAGCGCAATATATGTACAAAATAATCACTATACATGTATTAATAATATAAATGAAGTAATATAAATGAAGTAATATAAATGCAGTGATTGAGATTTATTAGGATAACATATATATCAAGCATAAGATAAAATGGAAAAACAGTAGTGTGTTTCTATTTCTTATTACCAAAGAAGGGTAGGCCATTTTCTTAAGACCAAGAGAGTTAACTCAACCCAATAAAATCAGTTTGTAAAGTGAGAATTGTCTTTACTTATAAATTTATGTTTATGCCATGTAACATTCGATGCGAGATTTCGTAACACAACCCCTCACACCCAACACTATTGGGCTTAAGCCCAACAATATTGTACGCGAGAGGCCAATAGTACTAGATATGAGAGAAGGTGTTAAGAAGTTCCAAGAGTTATAAGTAGAGACAATCCCCGTGTTACAAGCCGGTAATTTTGTAGAGTTGAGTTGGTTGGTTATCTCTTTGGTTGGAAACAGACACAAAATTAGTTATTCATGCTTTCAAGAACCATGGTATTGTTCCTTGGAGATTAAAAAATAGGTGGTTGAATTGTGTTGAGTTAACTAAGAACATCCGCTTCATTGTTTCTCATATCAAAGAAGGCAACCGTAGTGCAGACAAAATTTCCTCCCTTGGACTCCAAAATAATAATTTTATTTGGTAGGATTCTATCTATCCCCTCTTGTAATAGGTTAGGGCTCCCAAATTATCGCTTTTGTTAAAGTATTTTTAGGCTCTTTCTTTGGTTTGTGCTGCCTTTTTTTTTTTATTCACCGTGATTTTATTCCATTAAATTTTTTCAATAAGGTTTTTAACGATATATGTTATTTTTTTCCCTTGGTTGTTTTATACTGAGTTTTTGTCTAATCCCCTAATAGTTGTAATTTCTCTTTATTTTTCTTTTATTTAATATTTTTTTTGTCAAGTTCTTTTATTTAATTTTAATAGATATTTATGCCTTTATTGAAAAGAAAAAAAAAATTAACCCAACTCCCAATTTTAATCATTAAAAGGCTCTATTTGGTAAGTTCAAATTTTGAGCATATAAGCTCATATCTGTTTTGTAAACGTTTTTCAAACGGAGCTTGTAACTTATTTTTCAAACGCTATTTCAATTAGTTTATTAGCTTATAACTTATAATTTTTATTTCAATTTTACCCCTATCATCATACTTGAAAAAATATTAATTAATCATTTTTTTTATGTCATTTCATATTTATAAGCTAATTAAATCGCTAATTTTATCAAGGCTAAACGATCATTTACCCCCTGCAAAATAAGCAAATTTTCGTTTACCCCCCCCTGTGCAGATTTTTTTCTGTTTACCCCCTTGCAAAACATTGATTCCCTCATTTTTGCCCCCTGGGTGTACAGCAGGACTTGTGACTGTGCACATATGCTGACGTGGCTTGTACACGTGGAAAAAAAATCATTTATATATTTTTTAAAAATTCCACGTCAAATAATATATTATTTTAAAAACAATAAAAAAAATTCCTAAAATAAAAAAAAAAAAAACGTATTTTTTTTATTTTGCACCAAAAATAAATATTTACTCCCAGATTTACTGCCAAATAAAATTTATTTTTAAATTAAAAATTTTAAAGATTTATTTTCAAATCTTTTTTAATAAAAAAAATAGAATTTTATATTTTTAAAATAAAACTTTACTTTTTTCTACATAAATTTTAATTTTGTTTTTCCTAAAATTTAAAAAAAAAATGATTTTTTTTATTTTGCACCAAAAAAAAATATTTACTCCCAAATAAAATTTATTTTTAAATTAAAAATTTTAAAAATTTATTTTCAAATCTTTTTTAATTAAAAAAAAATAGAATCTTTATTTTTTAAAAACAAAACTTTACTTTTTTCTGCATAACTTTACTTTACTTCTTCTTCATGGTTCAGGCTTCGCCGAAAACTGTTTGCTTCCACCGTCGTGATCGTATTCATCGTCGTCTTCTTCAATCGCCGGAGTCCTCTTCTACTTCGTTATCTCTAGTTCTAGGGCAAATAGTTTTGGTAGAAGATGAAAACTGAAACTTCTTTTTCTATTTTTTTTACGGTACCTTTTTTTTTTTTAATTCAAAAATATTAACATAAAATGGTTTTGTTTTTAAAAAATAAAGATTCTATTTTTCTTTAATGAAAAAAGATTTGAAAATAAATCTTTAAAATTTTTATTTTAAAAATAAATTTTATTTGGGAGTAAGTAAAAGCGCTTGGATGAGATGATAAGGGTCTCTTCCATCTTAACCAGAGGTCATGGATTTCTAATTCAACCCTAGGAATGGCTCAATGTTAACACTCTTGAGGGATAGTTTTGCTACCTATTGTGGTTCTACCTGGCTCAAGGGATTAGTCTCTGCAATTATAGTAAAGAATACCCAATTTACACCAAAATATTGAAGTTAAAAAAGTTTGCACCCCTGATCCAGGGTCCTGGATAACCCCACTGTTCACCACTACGCATTTTGCAAGTAAGTTGGATACCTAAGTTTAAAATATGATTGAACAAATCTTATAGAAATTTGTTTGAGCATGAACTTTCGGGCAATAAAAGATTCATTTTGACGGTTAAAACGATTTAAAAGAAGTACAGTGCAAAGCCACATGTGTATTTTAGACAGGAATTACTTTGTCAAAAAAACTCAAATGGTGAAACTGTCGGATTTTAATTAATTACAGTAAGTGGAAGCAAAACATGACGCATGGTAAACCACATTGATTATCAAAATTTTCTAACAACATCAGTAAGATAAATGGTGCCATATTATGAAACAAGAAACACTTACCAAGAATCCAACTGCCTGTCTAATGTGCTTGAGCTCATCCCAAGATGTCCCAACATACTGCAAACCCAAGGCAATTTGGTTAGACTTTCCGAAGAAACACTTACCAAGAATCCAGCTGCTTGTCTAATGTGCTTGAGCTCATCCCCAAGATGTCCCAACATACTGCAAACCCAAGGCAATTTGGTTAGACTTTCCGAAGACACATATTACCAACCCAAAAGCCATTACAGAGTAGCAATAGGTGATTGCCATATTATTATTATTAAGCGTCTAATTAATTTATGCAATAACTCAATCTATCTAGCACAATACAGTAAACAAAAAATGAATACCTCCTCCTTTGCTTGGCAACACCACAGCTCCAATTATGCTAAACCAGCCTTCACATATTCTCCATTGCTGAATGGGCAACAATCACCGCAGAAGAAGACTACCAATCATTTATTAAAAACAGAATGTTAAACATTAAGATCAAAACACCATGACAAACAAAAAAATTATGTCAAAGGATGCATGCAAAAACTACTTACCTGTAGAAGAGTTGAACATTAATATATGAAAATGTTTGAGAGAAGATCTTTTGGACAAGGACAGGAGGCACCTAAAACCCAAAACAATATATCATGTATAAGCAATTTTTATAAATAGCATAAACAGGTAGTGTAAAAAAAGTAATTACATGATACTCAAATTGTTAAAAAGCCATAATATTAGTTTCTTACAAAGTTCTCTTTCATAGTATAGAGAATAGTGTTGAGGGATTCAATAATACTCCGCCAATGACCCATGGGAGAATCATTACTAAAAGATCGGCCAGATCTTAAGACTCCCTTAGATGTCCTTGGTGCCTGTATATCGGCAATACAAATTGCATGAGTATAGGATTTTAAAAAAAAATTATATGCTAAAAACTTTATTTGAAACTCAATTTTAGACCAAGTGCCAAAACTTAGAAGACAATTACAAGAAGAGAATGCAAACAGCCTGCCTGATACAATGAAAAACTGGAATAGCACAACTACCGAAACACACATATAGCAGTACTAGGGACCTAACAACTATATACAACATAATTCTGCCTGTAATTGCTATACAAATCAAAAAATCCCTAGCATCCTATGGGATTAGTAAACCACAAAGAAATAAAAAATCTGAAACCAGTCCACTTAGCACTTAACCAACTCCAGGATTTCAACTTTACCACCTCTAGAATCTTATGACCATCCGGAGAAAAGATAGGAAACACATCGGAGGACCAGAGTCCTCTTAGAAATTTCTAGAAACAATAAAGTATCTCGAAAAGGCAGATATTATATATGGACAAGATATGAACTTAAAAAAAAAATATATGGAGAAGATATGAGAACTGAGGATTATAATAAGACATTCAACTTTACTTATCCCATTCAGATTCAGTTAAACAATCGTATTCAAAATACCTGGATACATAACGAAATAAATGATGCCAACTCTTTCTTCAAGTTGTCCCGCAAGATACCATATATTTTCTCCACATAGGTTGTGAGTTGTTGCTTGAAAAGCAAAGCAGGATACTAAGCCTCTACTTTGCGTACAACCTCCGATGGGGTGGAAAGGTTGGCAGACGAAGGAGATGACCGAAAACCTTGCAATTCAGGTAAGGTAACAAATAAATATGAAATCTTTTAAGTGTCAAAGGGAGAGTAGATTACAAACACTGTAAGATTATTATTACCATAGTCATTCTGCCAAAGAGGGATGTTGGATTTGGTGGTTTTCTAACTGGGGTTGCGTCATTTGAACTTTGTTGGAGCAGAAACAATAGTGCAGATGTATTTTACAGCCAGTAAGCCATGAGATAATTGTCGTCTTGATTATGGAAAGTAAGCAAGGAAGAAAAAAAGTTATATTGGATAAGGGATCCATTATGTAATTTTACAATACAAAAAAAAAAAATATTATAAACTTTCACTGAAAATTAGAATCATATATGAAGGATTAATTTTCCTAAAAGCTCAAGTTATTAGGGGAAGGTTCAAAGTACTATACTTGTATATTTCTAAATAAAAAAATTTCCTAAATTGCACAACCAATCATCTGGATAAGGCGATCAAATACACTTGTCCTTTCAGCTATGAATGATTTCCAGTGAAGACATTTGTAAATGGTGAATGTAGCAATAGGCTTTGCATGATGGAATCCAATATTTTTCATAACACAATTGATAAGGGAATCAACATTTTCCTACATTTGAAATAAGAGTTAAAAAGACGAACATAGTAGCATAAAGAACTGGAATATTAGATGTAAAATTTTAAGCACACACATGTTGACGTTCAATGTATGATCTCCTTAATTTGCTATCAGACTTTATAACAAACTTTTTCACAGGTGTGTCAGTCTGTGTTTCCTGCAAAGAGAACTCATTTTAGATGCCATTCAACATAACAGCTGGCATAGTATAGAAAGAGAATGTAGACAACAGTAGATATTAATGCACTTGCAGTAGCTTTCTGATCTTCTACCAAATGGTGACCATTTTCCAACTTCTGCAGATAAAAATCAATAGCCCAAAAGATTCACACTTGCATACAGAGAATGCAGAAATACATACTTAAGAAAGCACAATTTACCTCATATAAAAATCAAAATAGTAGCATAAAGAACTGGAATATTAGATGTAAAATTTTAAGCACACACATGTTGACGTTTAATGTATGATCTCCTTAATTTGCTATCAGACTGTGTACCGAACTTTTTCGAAGGTGTGTCAGTCTGTGTTTCCTGCAAAGAGAGCTCATTTTAGATGCCATTCAACATAACAACTGGCATGCTATAGAAAGAGAATGTAGACAAGAGTAGATATTAATGCACTTACAGTAGCTTTCTGATCTTCTACCAAATGGTGACCATTTTCCAACTTCTGCAGATAAAAATCAATAGCCCAAAAGATTCACGCTTGCATACATAGAATGCAGAAATACATACTTAAGAAAGCACAATTTACCTCATATACATGGGTAGAAAGGTGCTCTGACATCGTTTTGACAGATGAGTTAAGCAGAGACTGTTGCCGAAGAACTTGATTTTCATATTCCATATCTCAGAATATTTAAGTAAAAAGGGTCAAAATGGTATACATTATGTATAGGATACCAACAAAGCATTAATTCGAAATCTAAACCTTTGCATAGAAGTTTGCAACTGGATTATTTTTGACTCAGCATCCAAAGCTTGCTTCAACCTTTCTTCACTGAGTTTATTTGCCTCTTCATACCTTTTCTTTGTTTCATCAATTTTCTTTTCCAATGAAGTCACCAAGGTCTGCAATGGACTCCAGCAAGTGATTAATAATTCAAAGTGTAAAATATACTCTTCAGTGAAGAGGAAGTGTTAATGCCCATAATCAGCTTACCTTGAGTTGCTCATTTTCACTAGTTAGCTTCTCCAACAAAGGATGGTCAACAACAGGAACCTCATGTATGACAGGCACTCTCTCTACTTCTCTTTATGCAGCCTCACGCTCCTTTTGAAGCAATGACTTGGTTTCTTTGAACTGAAGTTGCATCTCGTGCAAAGCAGATTGTAAATTTTCATTTTCTTGTTTTTTTGCTTCTTCCATGTCAACCTACACTTGTTCCAAGAGATTTAAGAAGCTTTGCAAGGGAAACAAAAATATATTATGTACAATACAAGTTTCCTCCACCAATTAAAGTTTCCAGATAAATATTGTCTAGAGTTAACTGATCTTACTATAATAATATCTTATAAATTGAATGATTGTGAATGAAGTATCACAAAATTACAAAATAATCAAGCTAAGAGATGTACAACAGAGTCATAAATATTCAACTCCTCACCTTGAAAAAGACAGATCCACAACAAAATTATACATTCGAAAAGCTCTCCCAATACTCAGATATCTGATAAACAACACACAAAAATCAATATTACCACATCACACCATCAACGGACATTCTGGTTCATGTGTAAGGTTGATTCGTCCGCAGAGGATATGCAGCACAGACACTTGAGACAGTGAATCTTACTCTGTTAACACCACATGAAAATTAAAATTAGGCTGTAACAAACAGATTGTAGAAAAAGAACCAAGAAGAAAGAATAGTAGCATAGTTCTTCAAACCAAGTCACAGATTAGCATAACAAAGATAGGCCCACCAAGCTCTCCCAAAATATGAAAACAAAAACAAACAACCGAGCAAAATTCAAAATCCTGAAAAGGTATATTTAAACAAACAAAATTAGTCAAAGGACAACTATTCCAATCCTGAAAAGGTATATTTAAATAAAAATGATCCATTTATCTCACATAACAATGGTAGATAATTTCGCCGAAACAACCGAGCAAAATTCAATATGAAACGTTACAATTTAAGCTTCTACTTTAATACTAGAGGAATTTGTGGGCCAATGAAACAGGTCATCATAACAAACACCACCTAACCAAGTTGTCCAAAATCCTTATCTTGGGAAGGGAAGAGTTACTACAGAATTTTGTATGCTAAACCACTGAGTAAAACGTTACAAAAACTCCCCAAAACTTCAACACTGGAAGAAATAAATATAACTTATAAGATACCAATTATTTCCCATAGATAAAAGGGGAAGTGTATGTGATAAACTCACCATAAGCATTCACAAAGGGATCAAGCATGGATGCTGAAACAACTATAACGAAATGTGAAGAATTAAAATATGAGTACAGATCACCAAGCCTAGGAAATAATATGTAACACAGCTAACTGAACATTCTGGTTCATGTGTAAGATTGATTCGTCCACAGAGGATATGCAGCAGAGACACTTGAGACGGTGAATCTTACTCTGTTAACACTTAACACCACATGAAAATTAAAATTAGGCTGTAACAAACAGATTGAAGAAAAAGAAACAAGAAATAATAGTAGCATAGTTCTTCAAACCAAGTCACATATCAGCATAACGAAGATAGGCCCACCAAGCTCTCCCAAAACACGAAAACAAAAACAAACAAAAAAATCTCAAATCATGTATAGTTTTCAATATTAATAAGAAAGAATAAGTATTAAAGGTAAATCATAGAGGAGCAAATCCAGAAAACTAGACAACAAGAATTGTGAAGATAAAAAAAGTAACGAAAATAATTTGCATTCAAAGTAGAGATACCAAAATAAACCCGAGGCTTGATACTAATCAAATGTTATTGTTTCAAAACAACGTCATTTTTCAATTAACATGTATCAAAGTCAGAAGCAAATCAAACCTCACAATCAAAAGACCAGAAAAAAACGAATCATAATACAAAACAGGAAGATCAAACAAGAGAAAGAAAATTATTATCGTCCCTGCAACACCAGAGGAAATAAAATATCAAGAAAAGATATGCTTTAAAAAGAAATATACAAACCAAAACTTGTGGCTCCATGCCTGATGAAAGAAGATCATTATTTTGACAATCCACACTGCAGAAAAACAGGTTCACAATTCAATTTGTGTCTTACGATCAAAAACAAAAATAATAAAGAACGGTGGAGATGTGACTCATCCTTTCGACGCTGGCTCGTTGTTACTCTCGGCGCTTCCTTAACTCCCCAACAAGTAGTATCAGAGTATGCTGCTCCCGACACTCCTCTAGTCTCACCAACAATAACAACAGTAAACATTCACTTAGTACATTTTGTTGCATTCATTAAAAAATAAATGAGATGTGTCATCATATTTCAAAAGTGTCGTTGAAAAATTAAAATTTCCTTAACCTATTGTCTCCTTGAAGGATAAAATTGGAAAATAAAAGCGAAAAATGGGAAACATAAAGATTTGGTGTTGTCTAGAGTATTTCAAGAGGATGAAGAACACTATAACCCTTTTGTATAATATATTAATTTTACAATCAATCACTTTCTCTATTTACCTATCTACCAAATCCTTTTGTATATAGTGGGACAATAATGCACTGGTTGGAGTAAACCAGCAGATCATTGAGGAACTTGCAAGGATTGCTACCTTGATCGACTCATGCTATTTTCATGTCATGGTGTTTAGCAAGTCTCGATTGCCGCTGATAGAGAGAAATGAAGCATAAATTGTAAGAGTAAACAATACATAGGTGCAGATAAGTCATAAGTGCTAAATATCAGAACTAAATATAAAAAGTTACCTTAAAGAAATCATAATAATTAAATGGGAGGCTTGAAAAGAAATCTGCATAGATATTCTTCTTCTTTATAAATGGAAGGGCCTGGTACATCAACCATACTGCATTGTATTAATTAATTAGTTGCACTAGTGTATAAAAATGGTGATGACGCTTACACCAGAATGGAATCAGCGCGCGGTAATGGTAGTAATTAAATTGTTCGAACAGCAAACCTGGCTCCTAAAAAGCAAGCTGAAGTGCGTGCCTACTTATCGTGAATATGAACCATAACATAAATGAACTACATCTAACCCAATAAAAATATCACCTCGGCTATGCTCCATGCAAGAAAAGTTAAAAAAACAGAAGGTAATTCCTGTGGACCTAGAGAAAGCACAAAACAAAATACCTGAATTATGAATCAAATTAATTGCAAGAACAATAAAAAAGCTTCACATGGAAACTAAACAATATAAACTTGTGGAAATACATGTGAAGTGATCCAAGTTAAAGCTTTTGTTATAAAAATGTATTTTTTTTACCAAATTATTGCTTTAATACACAGAAGTGAATGTGAAGAGTCTAAGAGATGACCAAATTAAAGCCTGCTGGAGATGATACATCCATCCAATTTGAAAGGTCATGTACCCATACATATGAAATGCTGGAGATGATACATCCATCCAATTTGTAAGGTCATTTACCCATACATGTGAAATGAGACAATTTTGGCTTCCTCCTAATACATGTAAAGACTGTAATGAAGAGGAATGGATGATATATTTCAAGGAGTATCATCATTATCATCACCAATCACAAATAAAAGCAGCATAAGAAAATCATGGAAAACATCGCTCAACAAAGTTAAATTGTCACAGCAAACAACATATATCACATAACCAAATTGTCCAAAATTTCTCATCGTGGGAAGGGCAAAGAGTTATTCCAGAATCTCTTACCCTATGACAGACTAGTACTCCAGTTTTGGACACTAAAACACACAACTTCAACACAAGAAGAAACACAAAAACTTCGGCACCAGCTCCAACATGAAGAAACACAAAAATTTCAACACTAGAAGAAAAGTTGTTCACAAGTCATTTAGTATGTCTTATAACAAAGTCTGAAAATAAAAATAGTAGATAGCAACTCATTGAAGAAATATGAATTAACTGTCCTCACCTTTCTTATCTAATTGTATCAAGTATCTACAAACAGATATTCAAACTTCAACTCACTGAAAAACAGGATGTGTATCCCGATTATCCAAGAGAGAGATAAACATGTACTACATAATCATAAATGATGAAGCTCTCCTAATATTCAAATCAACATTGCCACATTACACTATCATAGGACCCCATTCAAAACAAGTACATTCAAGAAAAAAATGACTGTTTAATCCAAAGGCAGTACTTCCAATTTTCACCACAACTTTTGAATCCCCACAGTACATTCATAGTTCTCTCCCCAGTATAACAAAGGAAGTAACACAAATGAAAGAGACGAATGAAAAGATAAAATGAAGAAAAAAATTATAACAAAGGCAAAGAAAATAAAAGAAAAAATTATAACAAAGGAAGTGACAAATCAACATTACAAAAAAGTGCCAAACTAAGCTGTCAAGAATTCCTTATCTTTAGGGGAGGGATAAAAAGATGCTTCATACTCACGTTCCTAGAGCACAAAAAGTCATATCCCAAATCAAGAAACACATACACACAAGTAAAAAAAATGACTAGTTTAATGGGAAGTATGAGAAAACTCAAAAGTAGATGTTCATTATCAAACATAGACTGAAATGTAAACTGTCTTAGAAGAGATAACCAAATTAAAGCCTGCAGATTATGTGTGACATAATTTTGGCTTCCTCCTAATAGAGAGGAGGGAGTCCCAGGCCACTGTAATGAAAAGGATATCTTTTTAAGAGTATAATCATCTACATCATCTAAATCACAAATAACAATAGAAACCAGTGAAAGAAGATTATAGAAAACCTCTCCTCACGAACAAATCATCAGAACAAACAAACCTACAATGTAACCAAGTCGTCCATAATTCATCTTGGGAAGAGCAAATATTTATTCCAGAATCGTGTACTCAGGTTCCGAATACTGAAACACACAAATTTCGACACCAGCTTGTACACAATCTAAGAACAATTATTCGAAAACAAAATACATATTCATATACATATTTAAAAAAAGACCAATTATATAATGATGAATAATGATAATCTTGCCAAGATTTCAGAGAAGAATTGAGAAGCATGAATGCAGAAATGTTCAAATTTAAATTCAGATTGTCAAATAAGCCATAGTTGAAAATATATAACACAGACAGAAAAATGTATCGCAGAGGTACTCATCTCCAATTTCTTCACTTCGGACATAAAAATTAACATGTTGCAGAGTTTGAGAAGGGACACTTGTGAAATAAACCAAATCCATGCAACCCTGTGAACACCAGACATGTACAGCAAAATTACGACGTGACAAATAGCTGTAGAAAAAACCAAGAATAAAGAATTAGTAGCATAATTCTCCAAACTAAACAGTAATCAAAATAAAAACAACAAAACAGTAAAGAAGATGTAAAAACCTCCCCGGACAAAGTTGAGTTATCCCTAACAAACAAATCATCAGAATCAGATTTATGTATCCAAGTTGTCCAAAATTCCTCATCTTGGGAAAGACAAAAGAGTCATTCGAAAATCTTCTAATCTTTGTTAGAGTATTCGAGTTCTGGATACAAAAACGAATAAAACATAAACACTGGAATAAACACAAAAACTTCAACACCAACTTGTACACGATCGAAGAATATAGCTCCAAAATAAAAATAATAAAGAACGACTCATCAAAGAAATTTGATCTATGTATGTAGCCAGTAGCCATTATCATCATTCTTATTCATTATCATCAAGAATTGAAAATTGTTCCAGATATCCAAAAATCAGAAATAAGCTCGCTGCAAAAACGGATCAACGAATATCTCAAAATTCTTCTTATTTTTAACAATGATAGAAAATTTATTGAATGACAAGTAATATCAAAAAGAGTAGACACATAATCAAATGTGAATTGGAAGAGCAATCAATTAAAACCCAAAAAATTCATAGTAGGCGCAGGGGTCATTAAAATATGAACCAAATCAAACCTCAACATCAGGAGACCAAAGTAACCAAGTAAAAAAATACAGTGAGCCTCTGTCTGCCATGGGTTCCACAGTAAATCACATATTTATAGGCTCTCTCCTCTGTAACACCCACAAAGAAAACTCAGGAACTGATAAAAGTATATGTTGAGTATCAAAAAAAGACTGAAATGTAATCCATCCAATTTGCAAGATCATGTAGCCATATTAAATGATACAATTTTGGCTTCCACCTAATACAGAGGAGTCCTTTGGCCACTATAATGAAGAGGGTATTATTTTAGGTGTATCATCATCATAAATCACTAATCACACAAAAAAAAAGGTAAAGAAGATTTAGAAAACCTCCCCCGACAAAGTTATGTTATCTGGCCCTAACAAACAAATCATCAGGATCAAGTTTATGTATCCAAGCTGTCCAAAATTCCTCATCTTGGGAAAGACCAAAGTGTCATTCCAAAATCTTCTAATCTTTGTCAGAGTACTCAGGTTCTGGATACAAAAACAAATAAAAATTCAACACTGAAAGAAACACAAAATACATATACATGTGATAAAAAGAACCAATTACATCCCAATGATGAATCACCATTATCTGATAATCTCGCCATAACTTGCAAAGAATAATCCCAACAGAGATGTTAAAATCTAAATTTGAATTACCAAATTAATCCCAGAAGAGAGGAAAAGTTAACAAAGTGTATAGGCTAGGCTTAGCAGACTAAATATGAGTTAGTATCGGGTCTTGACAAATATACACAGATTCTCAAGAATGAAATAAACTTGAAAAAAAATATTATTAAAGCAATTGTCAGAAAATATACACTATGAAAGATGCTTAATAAGTAGTATTCAAGCAAACCCCCAACCAATTATAATCACCGCCATAGTTGCACATTCATTTATTTCTCTCCTGTAAATCGAGAGAGTAAACAACAAGAATCAACAGAGAAACAATGAAGTAAAATTAACATAGCCAACAAATTACTGTAGAAGAATATCATCTCTCCATAACCAAGTTGTCCAAAATTCCTAAATCGTTAGGAAGGGAAGAGTTACTCCAGAAGTTGTGTGGAAAACCACAGAGTAAATCTGAAGTTACGGATACAGAAACACAAAAACTTCACCACTGGAAGAAATACATATAACTTAAAAATGACAAGTTATTTGTCAAAGATAAAAAAGGGAGAGTCTAAGATAACCTCTCTCTAAGCTTTCACAAAGGAATCGAGAAGTGTGGAGATGCTGAAACGGATATAATGAAACGTAAAGAATTCATAATCCTGAAACCCACATTAAATCCCAATCAGAGAAGAGAAACCCAAATTAAAGCCTAGCAAATATATTACACGGCCATCAAAACATAGTGGTTCATGTGTCCTTGTTAATGTGTTCACATAAGTTAAGTAGAACTAACCGGCAAAGAAACTCATGTGATTGAGAAAGATGAAGACTTTTGTAATACACCAAACCCATGTAAAACTTGCTCTACCAACACCACATGATACATTTACAGAAAGATTACGCTGTGAAAAATAAGTTGTAAAATAATAAACAAGAAGAAAGAAAGAATAGTTGCATAATTCTTCAAACCAAGTCGCGGATCCACATTACAAAGAGAGGACCACCAAGTTGTCCCAACTCCTAAAGAATCATGTAAACTTTTGCACTGTCAGAATTCAGATAAAAAATCCAAACATAGAACAAAGAAGTAAATCGACTAGACAATAAGAATAGAAATGAAAATAAAAATAGTTCACAACCCAAGTACATGGTAGCAAATAAACCTGAGGCTGCTTAGAATGTTATTGTTTCAAAACACACCGCAGAAAACAGCGTCTCATATTTTAATTCACATGCATGACGGCCTAAGCCAGAACCAAATCAAAAGACCAGAAAAGAATAAGAATAAAAAAAACATGAAGATCAAACAAAAGAAAGATAGAACCAGAAGAAATCAGTGTTCACATCAAAGGAAATATAATGTCAAGAAAATATGCATTCGAAAGCGATGGAGTTATTGAAAACTAGAATATTTTAAAAGAGAGAACCAAATCAAAACTTGAGGTCTCGATGCCTTGATGAAAGATCAACATTTTTTTGATTTTGACAAACCATGCTGCAGAAAAACAGATTCACGATTCAATTTGAGTGTATGGTAATCAAAGCCCAAAAAAATAAAATAATAAAGAACGAATGATTGAGGAAATTTGATTATGCATCTGTAGCAGCTATTATCGTTCTTATTCATTATAATCCCAAATTGTTCGAGATATCCAGAAATCATCTCGCTGCAATGTATAAACTTATATTTTGATATTCTTTTATTTTCAATAGTTTGACAAGTTATATAAAAAAAACTATATGGAAACAAAAAGAATTTACTAGAGATCACCAAATTAAAACTTTACGCTCCATGTTCTTGTCCATTTTATCAAGGCATTCCATCGAAACTTCATAGCCCACTGCAAAACGGATAAACACATCTCTCGATTATCAAACAAAGAATTATATCAAGAGAAGTTTGATTGTGTGAAATTATGAGCGCATATCCAGACGTAAATCAAAATCATATCCTCTCCAGCAACAGCTAAGAATAAATAACAAATCATGAAATTTATGAGAGCATATCCAAACGTAAATCAAAATTATACAAAATAAAATCTTGATGAGTAAAAGAAGAGCAAGAGAAGTTTGATTGTGTGAAATTATGAGCGCATATCCAGACGTAAATCAAAATCATATCCTCTCTAGCAACACCTAAGAATAAATAACAAATCATGAAATTTATGCTCTCAAAATCGATAAAGAATGAAACAAAAAGAATTTACTAGAGATCACCAAATTAAAACTATTGGCTCTGGCTCTTGTCCATTTTATGAACGCATTCTAGACATCGGAAGCTCTTAGCCCGCTGCAAAACCGATAAACGCGTCTCTCGATTACCAAACAGAGAATTATATCAAAAAATTATACAAAACAAAATCTTGATAAGTAAAAGAAGAGTCAAGAGAAGTTTGATTCTGAGAAAAGCATATCAAGACTTAAATCAAAATCGTATCCTCTCCTGCAACACCTAAGAATAAATAACAAATCATGAACTATGCCCTCATAATCGCTAAAGGTGGAAACAAAAAGAATTTACTACAGATCAACATCATATCCTCACTATCAATTTAATATCATGGTGTGCTCAATATGAAACGTCACAATTTAAGCCTACTTCAATACCAGAGGAGTTTATGGGCCAATGAAACAGGTCATCATAACAAACACCACCTAACCAAGTTGTCAAAAATAGAGGTACCAAAATAAAAAAAGAAACGAAAATAATTCGCATTCAAAGTAGAGGTACCAAAATAAACCTGAGACTTGATACTAATCAAATGTTATTGTTTCAAAACATAATGCAATACAGAAAACGTCGTTTTTCGATTAACATGTATCAAAGTCAGAACCAAATCAAACCTCAATCAAAAGACCAAAAAAAAAAAAAGAATCAGAATACAAAACGGGAAGATCAAAACATCGTTTTTGGAGTAACATGTATCAAAGTCAGAACCAAATCAAACCTTAATCAAAAGACCAAAAAAAAAGAATCATAATACAAAACAGGAAGATCAAACATGAGAAAGAAAAGTATTATCGTCCCTGCAACACCAGAGGAAATAAAATATCATGAAAATATATGCTTTAAAAATAAATATGCAAACCAAAACTTGAGGCTCCATGCTATGATGAAAGAAGATCATTACTTTGACGAACCACACTGCAAAAAACATGTTCACAATTCAATTTGTGTCTTACGATCAAAACTAAAATAAAGAACGACACAATGAAGAAATTTTATCTATGAATCTGGAGCCATTAAAAAAAAGACCAATTATATCCCAATAATGAGTAATGATAATCTTGCCAAGCTTTCAGAGAAGAATTGAGAAGCATGAATGCAGAAATGTTCAGATCTAAGTTCAGATTGTCAGATAGCAATAGTTGAAAATATATATAACACAGACAGAAAAATGTATCGCAGAGGTACTCATCTCCAATTTCTTCACTTCGGACATAAAAATTAACATGTTGCAGATTTGAGAAAGGACACTTGTGAGATAAACCAAATCCATGTAACCCTGTGAACACCAGACATGTACAGCAAAATTACGACGTGACAAATAGCTGTAGAAAAAACCAAGAATAAAGAAATAATAGTAGCATAATTCTCCAAACCAATTCGGTGATCAGAATTGCAAGGAACATGCATTCCTTTCAAATTAAGCAATTGCCCATTTACCTAGCACATTTTGTTGCATTCATTACAAGATAAATGAGATGTCTCTGAAGAAAAAAATGAGATGTCTCATCATATTTCAAATGTGTGGTGGAAAACTTCTTTAATTAACCTATTATCTCATCAAGGCAAAAATTGGAATATAAAAACGAAAATTGGAAAACATGATTTAGTGTATTAATATATCAATTTTACAATCAATCACTTTCTCTGTTTACCTTTCTACCAAATCCTTTATAGTGGGATATAAAATCATATTGGACAATAATGCACTGCTTGGAGTAAACAAGCAGATCATTGAGGGGCTTGCAAGGATTGCTAACTTTTTTAGTTTTATTTCTCTGTTTTGAACATATCCTGGATATATAGATCATATGCAACCATCATTAACTTATTTAATTAAAAAAAAAACAATATGGAAACAACATTAAGCATGGTTGTTGAAAGTTGATATGCACTGATTTGAAACTATCAAATGTCTAGCAGTCAAAAATATTTACTCACATCCTTCTGCATGTTACAAAGATCCGAAAATATTATCAAAAGAAAGAGATTTCTTTGGTAAATTACCCCCCAGTTTCTCCTATCACTTAAATTTCATCTGTCTACCAAGGTTATGTAGACATGATAAAAGAAGATTTAGGTAGACACGATGTTGAAAGATTTCAGTGTGAATCATGTGTAGGGGATGGGGTAAAATTTCTTTGATGTAGGAACGTGAAGAATTCATCACCTTCACATGATTTCAGTGTGATGGGGTAACACCCATCTGTACACGAAGAATAATATCTGAAGCATAAGTGGAATTAGAAGAACAATTCAATTAAAACCATATTGAACTCGATAATAATATCAAATCATTAAAATAAAACCAGCAAACTCCAAGAACGAAACCAACCAAAATACCAAATTATCAACCAAAAATGAATAAGAATACAGAACGCGAAGATCAAAACAAGAGGAATATATAATAGAAGAATTTTTTAAAACGAAAAGAATTTAATAGAGATCACAAAATCAAACTAGACAAACATGTTCAAAATTCAATTTGCACTTCTTAAAATCAAAGCCAAAAAATAAAAAACATAGTAACGAACGAATCATATTAAAGAAGTTTAATTTATCTATATTGAATCATTCTCCGCCCTTGTCCATTTTATCAACTCATTCTGGACATCGAAACTTTTTAGCCCGCTGCAAAGTGTTATATCAAACTTTGATAAATGCATCTCTCGATTATCAAACAAAGTGTTATATCAAAAAATTATACAAAACAAAATCTTGATGAGTAAAAGAAGAGTCAAACTAAGCTTGTCAATAATTCCTCATCCTTAGGGATGGCAAAGAGATTTACTCTGGAATCTTAAATGCTTCACAGTCATGCTCCAACACTATCCCAAGGCTGAGCAGAAAGTATGTGAACCTCTTCCTGCCACTGGATCCCAGAAAGCCACACATTATAGGCTGAACGGGAAGTATGTGAACATTCAAAAGAAAAAATAAGTTATTAATGGTAAATCATACAGGAGAAAATCCAGAAGACTAGACAATAAGAATCAGCAGATAAAAAATGAAATGAAAATATTTCACATTACAAGTAGAGGTACCAACATAAACCTGAGGCTTGATACTACTCAAATATTATTGTTCCAAAACACGTTGCACTGTAGAAAACAACGTCATTTTTCAATTAACATGTATCAAACCCAGAACCAAATCAAACCTCAAAATCAAAAGGCCAGAAAAAAGAACCAGAATACAAAATCTGAAGATCAAACAAGAGAAAGAAAATTATAACACCAGATGACCTAAAATATCAACAAAACATGCTTTAGAATGAGATATGCAAACCAAAACCCAAGGCTCCATGCTATGATGAAAGAACATCATTATTTTGACAAAACCACACTGCATAAGGACAGGTACACAAAATTCAATTTCTGTCTTACATTCAAAGCTCAAAAATAAAAATAATAAAGAATGACTCATAAAAGAACATCATTATTTTGAGAAAATCACACTGCATAAGAACAAGTACACAAAATTCAATTTTTGTCTTACATTCAAAGCTCAAAAGTAAAAATAATAAAGAATTACTCATCAAATAAATTTGATCTATGTATCTGTAGCCATTATCACCGAGAATTGCAAATTGTTCCAGATATAAAAAATTAGAAATAAGCTCACTGCAAAATTGGATCAACGAATATCAGATATTCATTTTATTTTAACTACTATTGGATTTGAATTAAGTATTCCAACTCTGCCTTTTAGGGTAAGATACCCTGGCTTTCAGTTGTTGTACTGGTCATTGGCGACCTTGTTGGATACTATCATTGGAAAGCAGTCCAACTCCTCTAGAAATGACAGCCAACCAAGATTAGGAGTCTGGAACCATCAAGCACTTAGGAGAGGAAATCTGATTTCGAAACCCTATCTTCTCTCTTTAACTAGAGAGGTAGGTAAACCTGAATTTAGAGCCACCTCGATTCGGGATGTCGGAACACCAACCGAATCCAAAACTGACTTCGGAACAGGTTCGAGCGATAGCAAATTTATTGAATGAACAATTATATAAAAAAGAGTACACATATTTCCATCAAATTTGCAAGATCATGTGCCATATTAAATAATACAATTTTGGCTTCCACCTAATACAGAGGAGTCCTAATACAATTTTTCGATTAACATGTATCAAAGTCAGAACCAAATCAAACCTCAATCAAAAGACTAAAAAAAAAAGAATCGGAATACCAAACGGGAAGATCAAACATGAGAAAGAAGATCATTATTTTGATGAACCACACTGCAAAAAACAGGTTCACAATTCAATTTCCGACTTACGATCAAAACTCAAACAAAAATAATAAAGAACGATTCAATGAAGAAATTTTATCTATGAATCTGTAGCAATTATCATTCGTATCCATTATGATCAAGAATTGCCAATTGTTCCTGATATCCAGAAATCAGAAATCGGATGACTACAAAATGAATAAACGAATATCTTAATATTCTTTATAATTTTAAAAGCAATAAGCACATTTATCATGTAACAAATTATATCAAAACGTGCACATGATCAAAGGAGAATTGGAAGAGAAATCAATTAAAACCCAAACGATTCATTAGTAGCTGCAGATCATTAAAATATGAACAGAAAATTCCAAGATCGAAACCAGCAAGAAGAACCAAATCAAACCTCAACATCAAGAGGAAGATAGAACCAAAAGGAATTGTGTTTATCGATTACCTCTCTCGCAGAACCAAAGAGAAAATAACTAATCAATAAAATATATGCTCTCGGGATCGATAAAAGAAATAATGAAACGAAAAGAATTGAACATCTCCACTTAAGACAGAAAGGTTAACAAGGTTGAAGAAAATAGTTTTAAGAAAAGCTATGAATAAAGAAAGAAGAGTAGCAAAGTTCTCCAAACCAAGTCCCTAAAGTGGAGAGGATAGTGAAGGAGAGGATCCAATCTTCATTGGCACAAGCTTGTTTCTACAATTTCAAAACAATACAAAAATCAGATAACAATCATCATTACTAACCTACCAATGGATAACATAAACTAAATTAAATCAATTAATCAAAGAAAGAGATTCAACAAATAATATAAGAAAACCTTGTTATTCGCATTAACTGCTGCTGCTTGAGCATTGGCAAGTAGTTGTGCACAAAAACTCCAAAAAGAATCATCAAAATCAATAGGGAATCAGAGAGGGAATCTCAAAATCAGAGAGAAAATCACAAAATCAGAGAGAATGTGAGAGAGATAGGGAAAGAACCTTGTGACAGTGCGATTTGGCTTGACTTCAACACCTTTTAGAGTGACAATGTTTCCAATATCAATGAAATCATGAACTATCAATTTACTATAGACCAAAAAGAATTGCTAAAGATGGAAACAAAAAGAATTTATTATAGACCAACATCATATCCTCACTATCAATTTAATATCATGGTGTGCTCAATCATGAACTATACCAGAGGAATTTGTTGGCCAATGAAACAGGTCATCATAACAAACACCACCTAACCAAGTTGTCGAAAATCCTTACCTTGGGAAGGGAAGAGTTACTCCAGAATTTTGTATGTTAAACCACTGAGTAAAACGTTACAGAAACTCACAAAAACGTCAACACTGGAAGAATATGATAACCTCACCATGAGCTTTCACAAAGGAATCAGGTGTGGATGCTGAAACAACTATTATGAAATGTGAAGAATTCAAATATGAGTACAGATCACCAAATTAAAGCCTAGAAAAAATATGTAACACAACCAACTGAACATTATAGTTCACATGTAAGGTTGATTCGTCCACATAAGACACTTAAGACGGTGATTAAAAAGGTTCAGTGTTTGAAAAAGTAGGAAACTTTTGTGGTATACCAAACCCGTGTAAATCTTACTCTGTTAACACCGCAAGAAAATTAAAATTAGGCTGTAACAAACAGATTCTAGAAAAAGAACCAAGAAGAAAGAATAGTACCATAGTTCTTCAAACCAAGTCACAAATCAGCATAACAATATGTTCACATGTAAGGTTGATTCGTCCACATAAGACACTTAAGACGGTGATTAAAAAGGTTCAGTGTTTGAAAAAGTAGGAAACTTTTGTGGTATACCAAACCCGTGTAAATCTTACTCTGTTAACACTGCAAGAAAATTAAAATTAGGCTGTAACAAACAGTTTCTAGAAAAAGAACCAAGAAGAAAGAATAGTACCATAGTTCTTCAAACCAAGTCACAAATCAGCATAACAAAGATAGGCCCACCAAGCTCTCCAAAAACACGAAAACAAAAACAAAACAAAAAATCTTAAATCATGTATAGTTTTCAACATTAATAAGAAAGAATAAGTAGTAATGGTAAATCAAAGAGGAGCAAATCCAGAAGACTGGACAACAAGAATCGGCCAGATAAAAAAAGATACGAAAATAATTCGCATTCAAAGTAGAGGTACCAAAATAAACCTGAGGCTTGATACTAATCAAATGTTATTGTTTCAAAACATAATGCATTATAGAAATGTCGTTTTTCGGTTAACATATATCAAAGTCAGAACCAAATCAAACCTCAATCAAAAGACTAAAAATAAAGAATCAGAATACAAAACGAGAAGATCAAACATGAGAAAGAAATGTATTATCGTCCCTCCAACACCAGAGGAAATAGAATATCATGAAAATATATGCTTTAAAATATCATGAACAAACGAGAAATGGAAGAGCAGATCATTAAAATATGAACAGAAAGTTCCAGCAAAGAACCAAATCCAACCTCAACATCAGGAGCCAATGTAATCAAACAAGAGGAAGATAGAACCAAAAGGAATTGTGTTTATGGATTACCTCTCTTGCAGAACCAAAGAGAAAATAACTAATCAAGAACTATATGCTCTCTGAATCGATAAAGAAATAACGAAACGAACATAATTTACAAGAGATAACCAAATCAAAACTCATGAAAAACATTATTTTGGGAAACCATGCCGCAGAGAAGTAGATTTACAATTAAATTCAATTATGAACAAAGCCCAAAACTAAAAAATAGTAAAGAGCAACTCATTGAAGAAATTTGACTTATATCTTTATTATCCAAGAAAGAAATGCAATGCTAATATTAGATTTCATAATTCTAAATAAAAATAAATATAAGCACTGCCACATTATACTATGACACCCTATTTCATAACAAACAACACTCAAGGAAAGAAATAACCCGCTGAATCCAAAGGCTCAAAGCTTCCAAATCCCACGGTACATTCATAGCTCTCTCCCCTGTAACACCAAAGCAAAACAGGTCCTTGTAATATAAAAAACCAGATCTTCTAAAAATACAAAGAAACGTGAAGAATTCAGTCAGAGTAGAGATAACCAAAATGAAAGCGTGGATTCTTGTGCCAAACTAAGTTGTAGGGGATTCCTCATCCTTGCTTCACTCGTACTTGCATTCCTGATACATATACAGAGTAAACTCTGACACTATCCAAAATCCCAAGCTAAGTATTTGAACCTCAGGCTGCCATGGGTTCCACAGTAAACCATACATTTATAGGCTCTCTCCCCTGTAACACCCACAAAGAAAACTCAAAAGTATATATTGAGTATCAAAAAAAGACTGAAATGTAAAGATTCTTAGAAGAGTTGACCAAATTTTCATCCAGACTTATATCTTTATCTTTGCCATTACATGAATCAAAGAAGGACTATTTGGAAACAAATAAAACCATGCCTTGTGTTTATGGATTACCTCTCTTGCAGAACCAAAGAGAAAATAACTAATCAAGACCTATATGCTCTCAGAATCGATAAAGAAATAACGAAACGAAAATAATTTACAAGAGATAACCAAATCAAAACTCATGAAAAACATTATTTTGGGAAACCATGCCGCAGAGAAGTAGATTTACAATTAAATTCAATTATGAACAAAGCCCAAAACTAAAAAATAGTAAAGAGCAACTCATTGAAGAAATTTGACTTATATCTTTATTATCCAAGAAAGAAATGCAATGCTAATATTCGATTTCATAATTCTAAACAAAAATAAATACAAGCACTGCCACATTATACTATGACACCCTATTTCATAACAAACAACACTCAAGGAAAGAAATAACCCGTTGAATCCAAAGGCTCAGAGCTTCCAAATCCCACTGTACATTCATAGCTCTCTCCCCTGTAACACCAAAGCAAAAACAGGTCCTTGTAATATAAAAAACCAGATCTTCTAAAAATACAAAGAAACGTGAAGAATTCAGTCAGAGTAGAGATAACCAAAATGAAAGCGCGGATTCTTGTGCCAAACTAAGTTGTAGGGAATTCCTCATCCTTGCTTCCCTCGTACTTGCATTCCTGATACATATACAGAGTAAACTCTGACACTATCCAAAATCCCAAGCTAAGTATTTGAACCTCGGGCTGCCATGGGTTCCACAGTAAACCATACATTTATAGGCTCTCTCCCCTGTAACATCCACAAAGAAAACTCAGTATATATTGAGTATCAAAAAAAGACTGAAATGTAAAGATTCTTAGAAGAGTTGACCAAATTTTCATCCAGACTTATATCTTTATCTTTGCCATTACATGAATCAAAGAAGGACTATTTGGAAACAAATAAAACCATGATCAAAGAACAATTATTAGGGAACAAATACATATGCATATAATACAATAAAAAAAATAAAAATACCAATTATATCCCAAGGATGATTCACTGTTATCTGATAATCTCGTCCAAGCTTCAAAGAATAACCTAGGCACCTTTTGAAGGCAGGGAGTGCGACAACGTACACGCTTCCCTTTATAAATTCACATTGCCAAATTAATCCCAGCATAGAGGCAATCATCTTTAATTCACATTGCCAAACAAAACCATGATCAAAGAACAATTATTTGGGAACAAATACATATGCATATAATAACAAAAATAAAAAAAATAAAAAGACCAATTATATCCTAAGGATGATTTACCGTTATCTTGTCCAAGCTTGCAAAGAATAATCGAGAAGTGTGTGTGTGTACATGTGCAGAGGTGTTCAAATATAAATTCACATTGCCAAATTAATCCCCAGCACAGAGGCAATCATCTTTAATTTCTCCACTTCAAACAGAAAGGTTAACAAGGTTGAGAAAAATAGTTGTAAAAAAAGCTATGAATAAAGAAAGAAGAGTAGAAAAGTTCTCCAAACCAAGTCCCTGAAGTGGAGAGAATAGTGAAGGAGAGGATCGAATCTCCATTGGCACAAGCTTGTTTCTACAATTTCAAAACAATACAAAAAATCAGAAAACAATCATCATCACTAACCTACCAATGGATAACATAAACTAAATTAAATCAATTAATCAAAGAAAGAGATTCAACAAATAATATAAGAGAACCTGCATTGGCAAGTAGTTGTGCACAAAAACTCCTAAAAGAATCATCAAAATCAATAGGGAATCAGAGAGGGAATCTCAAAATCAGAGAGAAAATCACAAAATCAGAGAGAATGTGAGAGAGATGGGGAAAGAACCTTGTGACAGGGCGATTTGGCTTGACTTCAACACCTTTTAGAGTGACAAGGTTTCCAATATCAAGAAGTGCTCTTCGGTTCCTTCCTTCACCTGTTTCCTTCCAAACACAAAATCCAGAAAAAAGATCAAGACCCTTTTGTTGGATTTGGGACAAAACCCTTAAAACATGAAACTAAAGTTCCAATCTTGGAACAAAACATTGAACCCAAAAAAATTAATGAAACATCAAATAAAATTCCGATCTTGGAACAAAACATTGAACCCCAGATAAATTAATGAAACATCAAATAAAGTTCGAATCTTGGAACAAAACATTGAACCCTAGAAAAATTAATGAAACATCAAATAAAGTTCCAATCTTGGAACAAAACATTGAACCCCAGAAAAATTAATGAAACATCAAAATTAGTAAGATGATTGAAGAAAACACGCACCTTTGTGTTGTTGTTGAGGAACAATTCTTGAAGCCATTGCAAAACTCTTGTTGTTGTTGATTTTTTGTATGATTGATTCTTGGTGGTAGAATCAAAGACTGTTGTTCTCTTCTGTGATTGTAGAATGGATGAATAGTAATGAGAGAATGAGAATGAAAAACCCTATTTTTGAAGCAACGATTCAAACCATAAAAATATAAAAAGTGTGATTGTGTAAAATTCTTGATATCTACAATCTGAGAAAAGCATATCATTACATTTATAACAGACGATCAGTGAAAAGGAAACAAAGAAATAGAAGCAAACCCTAAAACCAACCTTTCACAACGGATCAAAAAATCAAGAAACATGAAAAATCAAAATTTATAATCAAAGAAATCAAAATCAAGAAAGACATGTTCAAAGTTGAATTCAACTTATCTGGAGCCGTATCAAAAATCGCAAAACCGGCCAGGATTCATCTGTCGGCAGGTATTATTACACGGCGGAGTCTCCGATACTTTTCTTCCGGTGGTTTACCTCTCTGGTCTTCTGATGTGTGTTGTACCGTTTCCTTTCACATTGTCTTCTCTCATCGGTTACGCTCCTCTTCCTGCTTCTCGTTATCGGAGTCACGAGGTTTTTCAGGGGAGAAGTTATTATAATCCTTATGCATGGTACATAACTCAATAACATCCATTAGATTGAGCATCCACATGTAATAATCCTAGCCAATCTCAACTCACACACTCACACCTAATCTCACACCCCCAAATTTCTCACGTACCCCCCAAATTACTCGCGCACCCCCAAATTTCTCGTGCAACCCCCCCCCCAAATTTCTCATGCACCCCCCAATTTCTCGTTCACCCCCAAATTTCTAGCGCACCCCCCAAAATTTTTCACGCACCCCCAGATGACTTGTGCGCCCAATTTTTTTTAACCCCCCATATTTCAAGCCTAAACCATTTTGCTGTGGGAATGGTTTCAAAAATATACACTCCAAAACCATTAAGTGCATAAGATGGTTTTGAAGTACAACCTATAATTAGAATCATAATTGTTTTTTTTTTGTACAATTATAATCATTATTTAAAACCAGTTAAATGGTTTCAGATAGTTATACACTAAAACCATTTGTATTGTAAAATGGTTTTATGTGTGTTTTTATGGTTTCAAAAATTCTGGAAACCATTATGCTGGTTAAATGGTTTCAGATAGTTATACACTGAAACCATTTGTATTGTAAAATGGTTTTATGTGTGTTTTTATGGTTTTAAAAATTCTGGAAACCATTATGTTGGTTAAATGGTTTCAGATAGTTATACACTGAAACCATTTGTATTGTAAAATGGTTTTATGTGTGTTTATATGGTTTTAAAAATTCTGGAAACCATTATGTTGGTTAAATGGTTTCAAATCACAATTATTGTTTGTATTCTAATTATAGGGTTGTACTCTAAAACCATCTTATACACTTAATGGTTTTGGAGTGCATATCTCTGAAACCATTCCCACAACAAAATGGTTTAGGCTAGAAATGTGGAGGGGACCAAAAAAATAAAATTGGGGGGCAAAAGTCATATTGGGGGTGTGCGAGAAATTTGGGGGTGCATGAGAAATTTGGGGGTGCACAAGTAATTTGGGGGTGCATGAGAAATTTGGGGGTGTGCTAGTAATTTGGGGGGTGCACAAGTAATTTGGGGGGTGCACTAAGTAACTTATGCATGGTGCATAAGGATAGCTTATGTATAATAACCAATCCCGTTTTTCAGAAGCTTTGGAATGAAATTAAAAATTGAAAATTGAAAATTGAAAATATAGAACGTTGAGGGAAACTTGTTGAATTTATGAGGTTTATATACGAACTGGGGGAGTTAGGATAAACGGCTACGATTATGCTGTTGTGGATATTTTGACGGTAATGGTGCAGTTAAAATATAGTCGTTGACACGTTAGCCTAAATAATAAGGAGTATCTTTTACCAGTAAAAGGAAGGTTGAATTGCTCATAGGCCTTCATTGTGATGATGTGGCACTCTAAGAAAATGTTTTCAATCTTTGTTAAAATCTTAATATTATCTCTTTTAATTTATTAAATTAAATCTAAAAAAAATTAAATTAGCATCATCATAATTGTATGAGTAACCAAAAAATCATCATAATTGTATGCATCCTTTTACATTCCTCCAAATATAACTTATAAAATGAGAAAGTTTAGAGACTAATAGGTTCACTCTCACTTTTTATAACCACCACCCCACATTCTTTTTCTACTCATTTCTAAATCTTAATATTTGACATGTACATGTACATGTTGTCATTTTGCATCTAGTGGCAAGTGTACTTGAACGATCTTTAAATTGTACACTAACTTAAAAATTGAAAAACTCGTGGTCTTTCTTCTTATGTTTGAAATATTTATGGTTTTACTAGTAAAAGGAAGGTTGAATTGCTCATAGGCCTTCATTGTGATGATGTGGCACTCTAAGAAAATGTTTTCAATCTTTGTTAAAATCTTAATATTATCTCTTTTAATTTATTAAATTAAATCTAAAAAAAATTAAATTAGCATCATCATAATTGTATGAGTAACCAAAAAGATCATCATAATTGTATGCATCCTTTTACATTCCTCCAAATATAACTTATAAAATGAGAAAGTTTAGTGACTAATAGGTTCACTCTCACTTTTTATAACCACCACCCCACATTCTTTTTCTACTCATTTCTAAATCTTAATATTTGACATTTTCACTCAATATTCATTTGTACTAATGTTTAGTTTTTGTTCTTCATTTGTAGGTTGAAAGAAATAATTTTTCACTACAAATAGAATGTTAATGGATGAAAAGGCCGATATTCTCAATTACTCTTATCAAATTATATTGTTCATTTAAAAGTTATCTTTAAAATATTTTTTTATCATAACAATGATTGTAGGTATACAATCTTATTTTTCTCATTTATTTATTGATATTGGTTGTTCATTTGTTATCGAGAACATAGAAACGTTATATTATTTTAATCTACTTACTCCAGATCCATGTGATAGAACCAGAGGAAGAAAAAGGTATTTACTAATTTATAGATTTTTTGTTTGAGTCATCATTTCCTTTCTCAAATATAACTCTTGGGTACGTATTCTTCAATTTTTAATAATGTCTTATGTTTTTTTCTTACTTTTCATGTATGCCTTCACTAATTTATTGATTTCTATGACAGAATATTGACTAAAGTATCTATTGATTTTCATGCATCCTTACGAGAAATTTGTAAAACAAATGGTCACTCATATAAGAATATCTTATCATCTATTGTATATGATCAGTTTCACCATTTTATTATTTATCCATTTTGTATTTCATATTCTTCATATATGTTAATCCATAATTTTTATGATTGGATATCTATTATATTGATCGGCCAAATTATATCTTAAAAATTGATATAACATATTTTACTATTAAAAGGAAGCTTGAATTGCTCTTAGGTCTTCTTTGTGATAATATGACACCTCTAAGAGAATTTCTTACAAAAGAATATATCAATAATGAAAAATGAAAAATTTAATTAAAAGTGACCAACTAATATTGTAAGACCTACAAACTTATATCTCGGTTATGGTTTAGAGAGAGACATAACTGATACTATGACTATTAAATTCTCATGATTGTTGAAATTCTAAAATGAAATTCTCACAAGAAGATATATCAACAAACAATTATGTATTCTTATATTATTTGTCTCAGCTTTCTACTAAATTTGGACTTATAATGATAAATGATAGTATATAATGTAATTGAGAAAAAATTGAATTGTGCCATATTGACATTTTTGCGTCCAACTTTACTAAAAAATTCTCTGATAAACAAAAAAAAAAATCTTCCTTTGAAAAAAAATTAATAATATGTAATTTTACTAAAGTTATTGTATAACTATGAATATAATTTTATATTTGATATCAGACTTTTTAGAAAAGAGAATTGATAAATACGAGAACAATAACATGTCTATTATTAGTCCATAGAAGATAAAATAATTGAAATCGGTTATGAGATTTATTTTATGCTTAATTGCAAATAATTGGAAACACCAATTAATAGTGTGACTTTTGATTATATGCAAAAGAAACGGCACACTAAAATGAAAAGAATAAAACTCCATGTGTTATTGTGGTTTTTGCATAAAGAGTTCTAATTTCTTATGCTATAAATTAACCTTTGCATAGTTAATTTGTAAAAATATAATGCAATGATAACTAAACAATCATTAGAATTAAATCTTATGACTGTTGGAATGCTTCTCAATGTAACCATGATCCTTATATAACTAATATCTATTCACCTGTATCACATACTTTTTGTTTAGTCATGCTCTCTCATTTTTTGTATGTTTTCTATGTATAGATATTTTAGCAAATTATGTTTATATATATTCTCAACAAGTAAGTCAGCCACTATATATCTTTATCTTTATATATATATATATATATATATATATATATATATATATATATATATATATATATATGAATGTTATTCTATTTTCAATATCCATTTTTCACATTTTTAAGGACTGAAGTTTAAAGATTGTTTTATGGAATAAATGTGGTTATTGCAGTGTGATGATTGTGGAGCACGTCAATTTGATCAGAAGTTTTCCTTCTATTTAAACTATGGATTTGGTATGTTTTGTAAAAAAAATAAAAATGTATGTCTCAACTACATTAGAAATAATTTGAATATATATGACCTATAGGCAAAATTTTAGAAGTTAAAGGTTATAATTTATTTTACGACATCTCTATAAGTGAACTTTAAATTGCTCTTATGTCCTCATATTTTCTTATTCTTTTTTGACCAATAATACATTGAAGATGAGTTAAATAAGCTATTTTAATATCTATCATTTAACTATATGATATTATTATATTTATAACAATTATTATTTTTCATTTATAAAAATATTTTAATTATATATTTAATCGAACCCGTGCAACGCACGGGTTTACCCCTAGTGTGAGATTACTCAAAAGATATGTTAGATTACTTAAGAAAAACAAATAAAAAAAAAGATATGTTAGATTATTTAAATATATTAATATGTTCAAAAAAAAAATTAAAATATATTAATAGTTTAAAAAATATATATTAATATAGATTAATTTCACACCGGCAACTAATAAGAATAGTTTAGTCACAAAAAAATAAATTAATTAGAATAGTTTAATGGTTCATGTCATATTAAAAAAAATGGGTAAATGATCATTTACCCTCTGCAAAATAAACAAATTTTCGTTTATCCCCCTGTGCATATATTTTTTCTGTGCACGTATGCTGACATGACTTGTACACGTCGAAAAAAAATCATTTATATTTTTTAAAAAAATTCCACGTCAGATAATATATTATTTTAAAAAAAAAAAAAATACTTTTTTTATTTTGCACCAAAAATAAAGATTTACTCCCAAATAAAATTTATTTTTAAATTAAAAATTTTAAAGATTTATTTTCAAATCTTTTTTAATTAAAAAAAATAGAATCTTTATTTTTTAAAAACAAAACTTTACTTTTTTCTGCATAAATTTTTAATTTTTTTTTTTCTAAAATAACAAAAAAAAACGATTTTTTTTTTATTTTGCACCAAAAATAAAGATTTACTCCTAAATAAATTTTTTTTTTAAATTAAAAATTTTAAAGATTTATTTTAAAATCTTTTTTAATTAAAAAAAAATAGAATCTTTATTTTTTAAAAACAAAACTTTACTTTTTTTTCTGCATAAATTTTATTTTATTTTTTTCTAAAATAACAAAAAAAAAACCGAATTTTTTTTTTTATTTTGCACCAAAAATAAAGATTTACTCCCAAATAAAATTTTTTTTAAATTAAAAATTTTAAAGATTTATTTTAAAATCTTTTTTAATTAAAAAAAATAGAATCGTTTTTTTTTTATTTTTGGAAAAAAAAAATCGTTTTTTTTTATTTTAGGAATTTTTTTAAAAAAATAATATATTATCTGACGTGGAATTTTTTAAAAAAATATGAATAATTTTTTTCCACGTGTACAAGCCACGTCAGCATATGTGCATAGTCACATGTCCTGCTGTACACCCAGGGGGCAAAATGAGGGAATCTATGTTTTGCAGGGGGGTAAACAGAAAAAAAATCTACACATGGGGTAAACGAAAATTCGCTTATTTTCCAGGGGGGTAAAGTGAAGATGACGTGTCGAAAAATATGATTGTAATTGATTGACAATGTAATTACATTTATTTTATTGTTAGTGTTATATTTATTTTTCTCATATTAATATCAATCGGTGCAACGAGGAATATTAATGGAAGTTCATAATTCAAACCTTGAATTTTAATTTTGTACCCTTATGAAAAATGGTTTCTTAGTCATGTGAGATAGGCTGAATGTAACCACTCTATGATATAAGATCAACTCAAGAATAAGGTACCGAATTGTTTTAGTATTCAAAAGTATACGAAAATTATTATTTGATAAAAAAAAGCTTTTGATTCTACTATTTTTAATACTAAAATTGATGTTGTTTCAACAAAGATTAAATCGATTAACTTTATTAATGATGGAGAGAGGCTATTGACTTGACTTGTCGCAGGTCTCATCCAATGATATTTTATTGACTTTTCATGTGCTCGGCTTTTAGTGACGGTTACTTGATCTTTTGACTTCGACTAAACTTGATTTGCATTGACCTTTCACTAATATATAAATAAATCAAGTATTGATTTAAGGCCCATTCATTGGTTCTGCTATTGTTGCAGGAAATTTACTTTTATCATCATATCGGTTACTCATGCGCCTTACATTTTTCCTATTTTATCTTTACACTATTTAAGTAGCGGACGTTATAAAAATGAGAAATTTTGAGGAAACAAAACACCCAACCAAGATTTTTACCACGTCTATTTAGAATTTTTGTAACCATTAGTCCGAGAGCAATGTTTAGCGTTCTTTTTTTTAAATAAGTCTCATATTTGACGCTACACCTTAGGAGTCCTTCCATCACTCCCCTTAACTTTGCTAAGCTGCCCAAGAATTTACTAAGGTCACATATTCATTCACCGTTTTTGTCTCTTATGATACCACCACACCCCGCACAAATGCCACCATTTACTTGCACCATCCGTATTAAGGGCCACCCAACCATGCATCAGCGCCTTCCACGAAATAGTCACCTCATTCCTCTCTCTAATTAAGCCATTATCATTCACTCTCATTGTTGCTTCCTTATATTTGATCAACTTGATACTTGACATCAGGGGTGGATGCAAGGTTATGGAAGGAAGTATCATGCTTATAACTTTTTGAATAAACCGCATTAGGCATGTAATCACACATTCAAACTAACAGCATCATAATTTTAACCGTTCTCAAGTTCGATTTGCTCTGGTGTCAATTTGGGTGGGCTAATTTAGCTTCTTCAAAAAAAAAAATATATTCTACTTAACCGTTCAATTTTTTGTCAAGTATATTTTCTAATCTCTATTCCAAGTTTATCCACCATCAACACCTCTTATTTGATGTCATTATTTGATGTCTCACCGCTCTGGTGCAAGAGAAAAAATCTTCTTGTTTACCATTAATAGAAATGGAAATACACAGTATTTCTGTCCCTTCAATGTGCCATTTAGTTCTTTGATTTCTCCTGCCAAAGAAGTTCTTCAGGATGCAAGGCCTTGTCTACCTGCGCTTGAGCCTGCTTCTCTTGCTCCCTTAGATTATCAGAGTGGCCTACTGTGTTGATTTGAGATTGCACAGATTCAAGCTTTACCATTCAGACTTTGACATGATCAAAGACATTTCCAAAAACATCTTTATTCAAAATCCTAAGCTTCTCTTTCAAACTTTTCAGCTTTTGACTCAGAATAAACATCGAACAACCAATGATTTGAGAACTCCACACATTTTAAACAAAATTGATGCAATCAGAGTGAGAAGACCACATTTTAAAACACCTGAATTGAGATGCAAACTTAACCTCCGATTGATTAAAATCTAACAGTAAAGGAAAGTGATCTGAACGAGTTTTAACGAGCGTGAAGCAAGAAAGAAAAGTACAAGGATCCACCCAAAGCTGATTCCCAATTGCTCTATCCAAATTATAAATCGAAATCACCTCTCTATCATAATTTCGCACTATATCTCTGATGACTTATTCGCAAGTGTACGAATATCGCCACGTAGTAATAAAAGAGTATCGATCCACAGGGATTGCGCGATTAAACAAGTAGATTCGTGTCTATAAACATATTAAAGATAACACACATATTGGGGGTTTGGTTTGAGTGATTGGTTTGTATGAAAACGTTGAGAAATCAATTGATTAAGAGTGAGGTTGGATCGTCGACAATTCCCTAAACAATAGTATTCAATTGTATCGTAATGAACCACTCGAATGTTACAACTAGATCAACAATATGGTGAATTGCAATCTCTTGTCAAAATCCACCCTATGCTACATTCTATGTTTCAATCTCTCGACCGGAAACACTCAAATGCACAATGAATTCAGTTCTGATTTTAACTCATACTCTCATACATAATTAAAATCTAAGTTCATTGCAAGATTGATTAGAAATTGTAAAGCATTAAAGACAGAATTTCATTGAATAACATTCATAAGAGAGATTCGATACTGATACAAATGATTACATGGAATACATTAGTTTAGTTCCTCATCATGATCCAACCTCAATGGAGGTCTAGCCTCTCATGGTGAAGCAGCTCAATTCTTGCTCCAACTTCAAGGAATCAGCTCCCGTGATGTTGAATGCTTCCAATCTAGCCACTCCTAACCTTTAGAACACAGGATCAGTCTTCAATTCGTGCACTGGAACTCTCAAGATCAAGATCAGATTCTAAAATTTCGAACCCCTGTCCAGAAAACTGACATTTCTATATATACTGATTGCAACCACGCTGCGCGTCAGATCTACCATGCTGCGCGTGGTTGCTGAAATTAACACTACGCTGCGCGCGAGATCTACCACACTGCGCGTGGTTGCTGAAATTAACACTGCGCTGCGCGTGATAGATATCACGCCGCGCGTGATCACTAGTCAGTGGCCAATCTTCTCAGGTCAGAGTTTCACGCCGCGCATGGACAGTCCCCACGCCGCGCGTGATCAAAGCAGGTTTTTGGTCTCTCTGTGATAAGCATCACGCTGCGCGTGATGGACCACGCCCCCAACGTAGTGCAAAACTGTATTTTTCTGCATAATTTTCTGCTTTCTTGTATTCCAAGTAACCTTGCTTCTGAGTTGATTTCTCTTGATTTTATTGCTTAAAACCCTCTAAAATGAGTCTAATGTCCCTCAAATAAGCATGAATTATGAGAGTGTGACGATCCGTCATCAATCTCAAAATGAATGTGACAATTTTTTTTGTGCACTATTCACATAACCTACTTTGACTATAGTTTTCTTCTAATACATATAAAGATAAATATTAACATGTTGGATTTGTCTCAATGAATACTTTCTAAATATTAACTTTTTATAATTTTTAATAATATATAATTAAAAATATTAACGCTCAAAATTGTGCATCGGCAAGTGTGCAGTGGTCAACAATGACACTTATTTTGTTATGAAGGGAGTACTTACGAAAATATCACTCTATCATAAAAAAAAAACCACGGCAACTGCGCAACCCGTGTGTTATACTAGTATGTATGAAAGGAAAACTTCTTTTTAGGGGTTATGGCATCAAATACTCAGTCAATGTTGGTCATCATATAACAAGAGTTTCACAGATGAACATAGAAACTAGAAATTCAGAATTGAAATAAAATCCAAACATGGAACATCACAGCAACATTTTTAAGTCCTGAAGCTTCTAATATCCAGACATAGAGGCATGTTCAAATTTACAATATTGCAAACAATATTTGACATTTGACATGTAGGGTAACATGTAAAACACCCATTATGCTAAATTCATAGACAGAAATGTAACATAGTTGCAAAGAGTTTTTGACAGTGGCATGCTGTCAGATGATCATTAATCGAGATTAGAGACGATCTTCTTCAACCTGTCCATCTACAAAATGTTTAAAATTCATTAAATTTTAGGATCCCCTATGAAATACAGATATGAAAATAATATTTGATGCAAACTAACAGATTGTTTCACAATATTTCGTTCATTGCATCAATTGAAATAGAAAACCAAATACAAACGAAAATCAAAGAAGTTTTCCTTAGAAAACCAATGTAATAATTTGATTTTTTGTTTCAAATCAGTTTAGGCAGAAACTCATTGTAATTCTTAAAAATTAGAAAATCAAAGATCAAACAATTGAAACTTATAGGGAACTTTGAAAAGTCTTAGGGTCTAACCTCGGAGATTGATGGCACGGTTGGCTTGGGCACCAGCTTCAGTGTTATATTCCTCAAACATAAAAAACATACAAACATGTTATGGTGATGCACAACATAAGAAGTTGTAATCTAAAATCAAAGTGATGAAGTTCTAGTTATAACTGAATGTAAATAAATATTCACATAATTAGAATGTCGAGCTTCAATTCAAGAGTTGAATCAATTTCAAATTATACTAGATTTAGTTATTCAAACATTTATATAAATGACTTCTTTTGTAGACATACATGCAAATTAACAATTCATAACAAAAAGGATGAACAAAATGGTTATCAAATACCAAAGTACTAGTAACTGTTTCCAACTCCACAAAGCAATTCCCAATTTTGACATTAGAGACCAAATTACTAAGTAAATACCCTAGGAATGTATTGGATGCGGAATGAGCGCAAGCTATTCTTTAGTTCCAAAGCCTCATCACATAAGTTCCTTAAATGTGCATTGTTGATTTTCCAGGACCCCTGAAACTGTTGTTTACAAAAGAAAAATTTGCAATGTTAATTAGTTTAGTTCACACCTAATCATCTAACTGATAAATATGCAAGTCGCTAATAATGCATAATCTATATCAGCAGAACCAACCTGGTTGATAACAAGCTGGGAGTCTCCCTGGATAGTGATGTTCATACATCCTTTCCTTATAGCTTGTTTGAGTCCTAAAATCAAAGCGCGATACTCAGCAACATTGTTTGTTTGATAGCCCAGTCCTTCACGGAATCGATAGAGCTATGAAGAAAAGAAATAAAAAGTTAGCTACATTTTATAAATAAATAACATATCAACTAATTGAATTTGTTGCATAAATTTGATACCACAGTCCCATTTTCAGAAAGCAGTACAGCTCCTGCACCAGCTGGTCCAGGATTTCCGCTGGATGCACCGTCAAACTGAAGGGTATAAGAACGCTGCAAATAAGATATAAAGCTTTAGAGTTAACTTAACATATGGTTGTCAAAATTTCAAGAAGGTTTCAATTAGACAGGGCTTATATTCTCATAACTATCCATAAGATTTTTAAAACTGAAGAAAACCAAGAGCAATTCATATGAAGATTGGACAATCACCAACTGTAAGAGTAAATTACATACATGTGCAGTTTTTTGACACACAAAATATAGAGATTGGACAGGATATGGAGATATGGATATAAATAATCGTTTATAACTATTCATGTGACTTAGAGAGACAAAAAAAACAACATTGTATACATATACATTGTCATTTGTCAACCTAAAAATGTAACCAAATTCTGTTCTTTTAGGTTGAGCCATGGAACTTCGTGGGAAAAATGTAATGTAACCAAGTTCTGTTAATCATCATGTGAAAGCAAGATTGAGGACTAGGTAGCCATACAAAGCCAAGGTAAATAACAATAATAATAAGTCCTAGTTCAATTAATAATATCGATATTGTTATGTTGGACGCCTTCACTCAGATTCATACTTCATAGTGAGTTTCAGAAGTACTTATTTGTCATTTTGTCTGACAAAAAATAAAATAAAAAAAATAATAATAATAAAGTGACACTATTAGATATTAGTATTTGTGTCATTTTAAGCAAGAATTGAATTCTCATGTTATTCATTCTAAGATTTTTTGTAAATACTGTTTCATTCAATATTACAAGTGCATAACACATACAAACCAACTTACAATATTAGGCACCACGTTAACAGTTCCAACATAATGCGTCTGGACAAGATAGAAAAAGTCAGATAAATCAATCAAACAGAAAATAATGAACACACTCAAATCTCTAATAAGTTTTATGTGAAACTATCAAATTAGTCCTTAATTCTGTCAAATATTTTCAAATGTTATGAATATTTCAAAAAAGTTTTAGACTCTATTAAAATATCAATTTGATCCTTATATTTAACTATTTACTATCAATTAAGGGTGCATTTGTTTAAGCTTTAAAAAAAATTGATTTTTAAAAAAAAAAATTAGATTTTTTTTAGAGATTTTGAAGAAAATCTAAAGCTATTTTCCGTTTGTTTACGATCACAAAAATCTATTTTTTTAGAAAATGGTTTTAAAAAGAAATAGATTTTGAAGAAAGCTATTTTCAGCTTTTCATTTTGAAGAAAAAAAATGATGTTTTTACTAAAATGATTTTTTTCATGTTAAAAAAATCTGGTACAAACACAAGTAACATAAAAAAAGGTGATTTTTTTATAAAAAAAAAAAAATAGATTTTTTTTGTTGGAAAATCTGAAACAAACGGACCTAAGTCATGGTCTTTTACAACTTACTATCAATTTAATCTCTACAAAAATTAATGATAAGTTAATATTAAAAAAAAAAAGATTTTATACTTTTAAATATTGAATGCACAATTTTTAAATATTGAAGCCACAACACTGTTTACCGAAATGAAACTTCTACTAACAAAATCAAAGTAAGCTAAAAATCTAAAATGAAACTTCTAGTAACAAAATCTTAGCCGGAGAAAGATGAAACTTTCGTTTTATACCGAAATCCATTAAAAATTCATAACCATTTATGGTGTGTGTTGAAACAAGTGATGATCGCTTAATTTATGCTAAGGAAAAGGATAAAAAGGAACCAAAATGCATTTTCAGAGAAAAATATGAACAAAAAGAAGAAGAGAAGAACCTGGTTTCCACGGTTCATGATTTCTCTCTGGTTTTCAAATTTTTTCCTCTGAAGTTTGTGTGTGAAGTTTGTTACAGATACTGACACTACTCAAGGTAACAAACTGTAGGTAGTATGCGTAAAGAGTAACTATGGTCAAGGTAAGAATTAACTAGGGTAACTTTTAAGAGTACTATGGCGGTAATAAAGTTTAACTATGGTAAGTATAGTGAGTATGTATATCAGTATATGGCAGTAATAGTACTAAATTGGTCAAATCCTATGTCACTCACTGGTTTTTTGAGAAGAAAATAGGGATAGAGATTAGGAGAATGGATTATCTCAAGTTGGAAACAAAATTGAGGAAATAATAATCTTATGCAAAATTTCATTATTTATAACGATCACTAGTTGGTTCAGTGGTGATTGGCGCTGAACTTGGTAGGAAGGACTGCGGTTCGATTACCTGCAACTGCAATCGGGAGGGGGCTGGAACCACTTGATGCCAGAACTGACCACCGAACCAGATTCAACTGGTGGTGAAAATTTCATTATTTATTTATAAATAATTTGTATACTGTAGATATTGGAGAAGAAAATAGGAATTAATTTTCATGCGGTCAAAATTCAATGTAGTCATGCAATTTGAAAAATTGAGATTGTTTGATTAAGATTGAATAAAAATATGTTGGTTTAAATTTTAATCTCAAATTTTATATATAATAAATAATTAAATTTGCTTTATGATTTGTATTGTCCAATTTTAATCAGACCGTTTTGAGATATTAATTGCATGTGACTATGTTCTATTGTGACCAGCTAGTCGAATCAAACAATTCCGAAGTACTAACTACACAAGCATTTCCACTATGGCCGTACTATTGAGTATTGTATAGAACGAAATTAGTCTCGTTATAAAATTATTTATCGTAAAGATTGTTGTTGTCAGGTTTATGATAGTTATAGTAAGGTAAGATCTAGGATTAGTCCCGTACTATTGAAAATTATTATTTCATTGGAGTTTCTAGGATTATTTTGATTTCCATAATAATCCAGTGACAAATCTGTTACAATTTCTGCCTTACATGAGAATTCAATATTCTTAGAAATTCTATATGATGTAATAGTATCAAATAAACCTGGAAATTCTACTTAAGATCTGATATCAAACGAAAAATGTAAAAAAAAGTCTACATATCAAATTTCACCTCCAAAAACCTGCACAATACCAAATTGGTTTGTGTTGAAAAAATATTATGGGTATTCAGATCCTTGCTATTGACAATTGCTGAAGCAAGTAACAAATGCTGGGAAGGAAATTTACAGTTGTCTTTGGCGTCGGGATCTGCCTCTCGGTGAAACAAGGAAAATACGCCCATAAACCCACTGTCTACCAAATCTTGAAACTGATCGCTGAAAATTGATAACACGACATGTCAAGCAAATATCAGGATCATCTTTTAGAGGGTTACATTGTTTTGTTTTGGATGGTAGGAGAAAAATAGGGATGAAACAAATATCATCTCTCTGTACTCGTCATTAAAATGGATTGCCAAAATTCGGTATAGTCATTTACAATTTTCGCCGATTAAATGGAATAAATAGCAGTCTAGTTATACAAATAGATATTTTGCAAAATGTCAATAAAATCTACACATCATTACCTCCACAATTCATAGTCAAAATAAAAATCACCAAATGCTTCAAAATACAACAATGCGAATATATGCCACAGTTAATTGCAGAGCTCCAAGTGAAATGACAATTTTTTAGGCTTCCTCGTTGTGACAGAACGATTTGAGAGAGAGAAGATTCATATATCACAGTGGACAAGAATAGCCTAAAGAATCATAACAAAGGAAGTGGTAAATTAACAGAACAAGAGACCAACATAGTGTGGCACAAGTGGTAGATACAAAAAGAAAATAAGAAATCCAACACTAGCAGACACACCATCAAAAGACAAACAGATATGCAAAAATTACTGTTTTAACCTCTGCTTGCCTACCACAGGCCAAATTACCGGTTTTATCTTGCCATATGCCATACTAGATAAGTCCTCGAGCCAGCCACTGTAACAATGACGATATCATTTTAGGAGTACACATCATAAATACAAAATAACAACGAAAATAACACTAGAAGAATATTATCTCTATATGTTCAAATCATCATAACAAACACCTAACCAAGTTGACCAAAACTCCTCATCCTTGGGAAGGGAAGAGTTACTCCGGAAGCTTGTATGCAAAACCACAGAGTAAAACTGATGTTCCGGATATAAACACAGAAAAACTTCAACACTAGAAGAAATGCAAAACCAAAGGGATGTGATAACCTCTCTCTAAGCTTTCACAATGGAATCAAGAAGCAGGGATGCTGAAACGGACATAATGAAATGTAAATAATTCATATTCCGAGAAGAGAAACCCAAATTAAAGCCTAGCAAATATATAACCAGGCCATCAGAAATAATGATTCATGTGTCCTTGTTAATTTATTCACAGAAGGTAAGTAGTACTAAGCGGGAAAGAAACTCATCTCTAATGTTCTACATTCCAGGCAGCTAATTGAAAGGTGTAGGTTGATTGCGAAAGATGAAGACTTTTGTAACACACCAAACCCATGTAAAACTTGCTCTGCCAATACCACATGATACACTAACAGAACAATTACGCCGTGGAAAATAGGTTGTAGAAAAATAAACAAGAAGAATAGTAGCATAATTCTTCAAACCAAGTTGCAGATCAGCATTACAAAGAGAGGACCACCAAGTTATCCCAACTCCTCAAGAATCATGTAAACTTTTGCACTGTCAGAATTTAGATCAATAAGCCAAATGTAGATCAAAGAAATAAATCTACTAGACAATATAGAAATGAAAATAATTCACAACCCAAGTACATGGTGGCAAAATAAACCCGAGGCTTGATACTACTTAGAATGTTATTGTTTCAAAACACACTACACTGCAGAAAACAACGTCATATTTCAATTCACATGTATGGCGGTCAAAGCCAGAACTAAATCAAACGACCAGAAAAAAATAAGATTACAAAACATGAGGATCAAAAGACCAGAAAAATTACAAAACATGAAGCTCAAACAAAAGAAAGATAGAACCAGAACCAGAAGAAAAGACCAATTATATCCCACACACTTCCACAACAATGTGAACCTGTCTGCCACAGGTTCCACAACAAACTACATATTTCTGACACAATTTTGGCTTCCTCCTAAAACATAGGAGTCCCAGGCCACCGTAATGAAAACATTATCTTTATAGGATCATCATCATCATCATCATCATCATAAATCACAACTAACAGTAAAAACTAGCAAAAGATTATGTTGTCACCAACGGACAAATCATCAGAGCAAACAACACCTATGACGTAACCAAAATTGTCCAAAATTTGTCATCTGGGAAGGGAAAAGAGTTATTCCAAAATCTTGTACCTTATGAAAGAGTAGTACTCAAGTTCTGGATACTGAAACACACAGCTTCAACACACAGCTTCAACACCAGCTTGCATGCGATCAAAGAACTATCATTTGGGAACAAATACATATAAGTAAAAAGACCAATTATATCCCAAGAATGAATGAGAGAAGCATGCATGCAGAAGTAGTACAAAGCACAGAGGCAGTTGAAAATCATCAGATTGCCAGATTAAGCTCAGCCACAATTGAAAATATATATCACATCCAGCAAAACATGAGGTTCATGTGCACTTATTAATTATTTCACAGGACACGAGTACAACGTAATCATCAGAATCAAGTGCATTCAAGGAAAATTGGCCAAAGCAAAAACATTCACAGGCTCTCTCCCCTGTAGAACCAAAGCAAGAACATGTCCTTGATAATCTCTGCCACATAAACTGATAAAGGACTCAAGTAAACTACATCCTCAAACAGATAGCATGAAGAGAGCCAATTGCAGATTTTGGTCATCATCATAGATCACAACTAACAGTATAAACAAGCAAAAGAAGACTAGAGAAAATCTCTCCAAACAAAGATAAGTTGTCACCAAAGAACAAATCATCAGAGCAAACAACACATATGACATAACCAAAATTGTCCAAAATTTCTCATCTGGGAAGGGAAAAGAGTTGTTCCAGAATCTTGTACCTTATGACAGAGTAGCACCGACATTCTAGATACTGAAACACAACTTCCACACTAGATGACACACGAAAACTCCAACACCAGCTCGCACATATGAGAGAAAGCCCTATTATATCCCAAGAATGAATGAGAGAAGCAAGGATGCAGAAGTAGTACAAAGCGCAGAGGCAGTTGAAAATCATCAGATTGTTAGATTAACCTCAGGCACAGTTGAAACTATATACCACATCTAGTAAAACATGATGGTTCATGTGTACTTGTTAATTATTTCACAGGACACGGGTAGTACAAAGCGCAGAGGAACTATCTCCATTTTCAGCACAACAAAATTAACAAGGTGCAGTGTGATTGACACTTCTGGGACTGCGAACACCAGGTGATACATACATGCACAACAAAATTACTGTTACAATTAGTTGTAGAATAAACCAAGAAAATAGAAAGAAAAGTAGTATAATACTCCAAACTAAGTCGCTGATCAGAAGGTCATAATTACAAAGAGAGTCCCACAGAACTGTCCTAATTTCTCCAGACTACATGTTAAAAACGAGGCGTGCTGCCCAAACTAGTAACACATCAAAAAATAAAATTCACATTAGAAGTCTAGCATGCTGCAAAAAAAAAAAAAAAATTAAAAGCAAAACACTGATGATATGTACATGCTCTAAGGAAGAATAATATTTGACACAAAAGATGAACTAGAAAATAAGTCGACGAAAAACCTAACAAACTCAATAATAGTTTGAAACCAACAACAACCAAATAAAACCTCAGAAGCAGGAAGCCAAAATAATAAACCATGCCGTAGTAGAAATGACCAAATTTAAGCCTTTTACAGCTGGAACTATTCGACACACCCAATGTAATAGTAGCATAATTCTTCAAATCAATGTGGATCAGCAGTACTAAGAGAGGCCCACCAAGTCGATTTAAGGAAAATTGACCAAAGCAAAAACATTCACAGGCTCTCTCCCTTGTAACACCAAAGCAAGAATATGTCCTTGATAATCTCTGCCATAGAAACGGACAAAGGAGTCAAGTAAACTACATCCTCAAACAGAAAACATGAAGAGAGACATTTGCAGATTCTGGTCATCATCACAGATCACAACTAACAATAAAAACAAGCAAAAGAAGGCTAGAGAAAATCTCTCCGAACAAAGTTAAGTTGTCACTAGCGAATAAATCATCACAGCAAACAACACATATGACGTAACCAAAATTGTCCAAAATTTTTCATCTAGGAAGGGAAAAGAGTTATTCCAGAATCTTGTACCTTATGACAGAGTACTACTCAGGTTCTGGATACTGAAATAAACAGCTTCAACACCAGCTTGCACGCAATCAAAGAACTATCATTTGGGAACAAATACATAGAAGTAAGAAAAAGACCAATTATATCCCAAGAAAGAATGAGAGAAGCATGCATGCAGAAGTAGTACAAAGCGCAGAGGCAGTTAAAAATCATCAGATTGCCAGATTAACCTCAGCCACAATTGAAAATATATACCACATCCAGCAAAACATGAGGTTCATGTGTACTTATTAATTATTTCACAAGATACTAGTACAAAGGGGAAGAGGCACTCGCCTCCATTTTCAGCACAACAAAATTGACAAGGTGAAGTGTGATTGAGACTTCTGGGACTGTGAACACCAGGTGATACATACATGTACAGCAAAACTACTTTGACAAATAAAAGAAAGAAAAGTATCCTAATTCTCCATACAAAATCGCTGATGAGAAGGTCATAATTACAAAGAGAGTCCCACAAAACCACACTACAATGCAATATGCAACAAACATGTACATGTTGCACCAAATATTAAACATGAAGATCATCCAAAATATAGAACCAGAAGCCCGCTGCAAAATGGATGAATGAATATCTAAATATCATACAAAATAATGAACCAGAAACAATTTGGAAGAGCAATCAATTAAAATCCAAACAACTCTTCAATAGCTGCAGATCATCATTAAAATAAGAACAACAAACTTCAAGATCGAAACCAAGGTAACCGCGAAAAAATAGTGAGAAAACAAAACATAAAAGATCAAACAAGAGGAACATAGAAGCCGAAGGAATTATACATCTCCTGCAAAACCAAAGAGAAAAATAACAGATCAACAAATATATGCTCTCAACAACAATGAAATACTGAAACTAAAGGAATTTACTAGAGATGGTCAAAATAGGAATCAGCAGATCAACATAACAAAAAAGTGTCAAACCAAACTGTCCAGAATTCTTCATCTTAAGCGAATGCTACACACTATTGTTCCTAAAGCACAAATTAATATGAGAACCTCTGCCTGCCTCAGGTTCCACAGGCATGTAGAGGTTATCTCCCCTGTTTCACACAAAACAGAAAACTTAACGAAACTGACAAAAGTAGATGCTGAGTATCAAACATTGACTGAAATGTAAAGAGTCTTAGAAAAGATAAGCAAATGATGTGTGACACAATCCTGGCTTCCTCCAAACAAAGAGGAGTCTCGGACCACTGTAACCAAATGGATATCTTTTTAGGAGTGTCAAAAAAAAAGCAAAGAGACTCCAGAATCAAATAAGGGAAAATGAAGTGGAGATATTATAACAATACAAAAAGGCAAAGAAAATCAATTGTAGAAATCTAACCCGGGTTTCCAAGATTGATTGGACTGGTGTCCGATCCTCCCATGAGACGGATAAGACCATCAACCTAAAGGGTGTCAGAATACACAAAATCAGCATACCACTGGTAATTCAATGGTAAAAAAACAAAGATTCAATGGGTCATATTACCAGGTCAGAGACATAACAGAAACTACGAGTTTGCGTTCCAGGAGATTGGACCGTCAAGGATTCACCACTAAAACACAACAAAAATGGTTGCATCAGAAAAGAAGGATATTAAACTGGTAGGCATTAATATAGAAATGGGAAGAAGCGAGAAGAAAATGTAAGTTTTATTACCGCAGTGCTTGAGCAATGAAGTTGCTGACAACACACAGGGTATATACCTACAAAGAAAATGTAAGAGTTCCATCATCAATATTCATGTGCGGCCCATATGTGTTGAAGATTCTCGCAACACGAATTTTTATGTTGGAAAAAATATTAGTTTCTTCAATCACAAAACAAAACTTCCACAGGATATATACCTACAGAGAATGAGAGGAAATTAATGTGAACAGAAAACCATGAATTACGAACTCCTGTTACGGACAAAATTGAGTGCTTAGTTAAGGTACATCTTGTCATGAAAACAGCACAATCAAACAAGCCATTTATATTATTATTCACAAATTAAATAAGAAAGGTCTTCAAGGTTTATCTAGTACAAATATCTTTCAAAAGCATAGCAACATATACAATTTCATATAGAATGAGATAAAGCACATACCAATAGGGTTAAGCACATTCCAATAGGGTTTATCTTAGTTCTCAGTTTGAGGATGCTCAAGAGGATCCCCATATACCTCCGAAGTTGATGTAAGCAAAATTCTGTCAATAAAATAAGAACTAAGATTCCACGCCAAGAAAAACAAAACTAAGACCAGCTGATGGCAGAAGCTGAAATCATAAATCTTATTCCCAAAGAAAAATTCCTAATCTTGCTCCAACTCGTTTTGCAAGCCCAAGCATGTTCAGACTTCAGAGTGCCAATCACATATGTCTTTATTGTCTGTAAATTTATTAACACATTAGATAATCTCTCAAGGAGCAGTATGAAAAAGATATCTTTCAATCAGCGATGCAGCAGATATATTCGTTGATGCAGATTGTAGCATTATGCATGTGGGTTCTATGCACTTTTATATGAAGCAACCAATTTTAGTGACTGTGCAATGAATGGATGTTAAAAGTAAACTCTTCGATTGTTATACAACTATATGAACTACTTGCTAAATAAATGGTATGATTAAACACAAAATAAGACAAGATCATACGTTCACAGGATTATATTTGTAGAAAATAGGAGGTGCGGGGCACACACGATGGTAAATCTGATCCACCTCAATCATCAAAGGTTCAGTGGCATCTACAAAGGAATCAGATGACAAATTCATCAGCATTACTGAGTTATAAGTGGATTTGAAGGCATGCTGAACATAATATACTAAGTACACAATTCATCATTGCAAATGTTCACATCTTTCACAATGGCAGCTGATCAAAATTGTGAGTGATATAGAAACGGCTTTTGTAGCCTTTTATGTTAGATAAATCATTTTACAACCTACATATAAGTGTTCAAAGATGTACTACCAAATGGAACTAAAAAGTAAATTAACATAGTATATTATGAGGTTGTCATTCGATCCAGTGAAGTAGTTATCAGCAACAATGACCTGATTAAAGATGTTAACGAAGTTGATCAGATCACACAGTATTATTTATATTGATCAAATTTAGGGTGATAATAATAGGTAAGAAGAGTAGATCATTGGAAAAACCAATACAAGCAAGAAGAAAAACGAGCTGCAAAACGATACATTCTTTTCATTTTCCATCAAGAAACACATACACACAAAATGACTAGTTTAATGGGAAGTATGAGAACATATGTCTGCCATGGGTTCCACGGGCACCCTGCACATTTATTGGCTATCTTTCTTGTTTCATCCATACAGAAAACTCAAAAGTAGATGTTGAGTATCAAACATAGACTGAAATGTGAAGTGTCTTAGAAGAGATAACCAAATTAAGGCCTGCAGATCATGTGTGACACAATTTTGGCTTCCTCCTAACACAGAGGAGTCCCAGGCCCCTGTAATGAAAAGGATATCTTTTTAGGAGTATCATCATCAACATCATCTAAATCACAAATAACAAAAGAAACCAGTAAAAGAAGATTATAGAAAACCTCTCCTAATGAACAAATCATCAGAACAAACAAACCTACGATGTAACCAAGTCATCCAAAATTCATCTTGGGCAGAGCAAATATCTATTCCAGAATCATGTACTCAGGTTCTAGATACTAAAACACACAAACTTCAACACCAGAAGAAACACGAACTTCAACACTAGTTTGTACACAATCTAAGAACAATTATTTGAAAACAAAATACATATTCATATACAAATTAAAAAAAAGTCCAGACATGAACAGCAAAATTACGACGTGACAAATAGCTGTAGAAAAAACCAAGAATAAAGAAGTAATAGTAGCATAATTCTCCTAACCAATTCGCCGATCAGAATTGCAGGGAACATGAATTCCTCTCAAATTAAGCAATTGCCCATTCACCTAGCACATTTCGTTGCATTAATTAAAAGATAAATGAAATGTCTCATCGTATTTCAAATGTGTGGTGGAAAACTTCTTTAATTAACCTATTGTATCATCAAGGCAAACATTCGAATATAAAAGCGAAAATAGGAAAACATGATTTAGTTTATTAATATATCAATTTTACAATCAATCACTTTCTCTATTTACCTTTCTACCAAATCCTTTATAGCGGGATGTAAAATCATATTGGACAATAATGCACTGTTTGGAGTAAACAAGCAGATCATTGAGGAGCTTGCTAGGATTGCTCAAATATGACCAAATCAAAATCATATCCTCTCTTGCAATACCAAAGAATAAGGGTCAGTTTGTTCCAGATTTTTCACCATAAAAATCTATTTTTTTATCTTACTTGTGTTTGTTTCAGATTTTTTCAAAAATCATTTTAGTAAAAAAATCATTTTTTTCATCAAAATGAGAATCTATTTTCAAAATCCATTTTTTTATCATTCATCATCCCTCACCATCTTAAAAAAATAGATTTTAATGATCGTAAACAAACGGCAAATAGCTTTAGATTTTTTTCAAAATTCCTAAAAAAAATGATTTTCTTGAAAATGATTTTTTTCAAAAAACATCATTTTTTTTAATCTCAAACAAACTTTTGCACTATCAGAATTCAGATAAAAAAGCCAAACGTAGAACAAAGAAGTAAATTGAAACAAAAAGAATTTACTAGAGATCACCAAATTAAAACTCTAGGCTCCATGCTCTGAAGAATCCGTGCGCTGCAGAAAAACATTTTCACCATTCAATTTGTATGTGTTGCCATCAAAGCAAAGAAACAGAAATGATAAAGAATGACTCATTGAAGAATTATCTGGATATTTCCCAACTCCTCGAGAATGATGTAAACATTTGCACTATCAGAATTCAGATCAAAAAGCCAAACGTAGAACAAAGAAGTAAATTGACTAATAAGAGTAGAAACGAAAATAATTCACAACCCAAGTACATGGTAGCAAAATAAACTTGAGGTTTGATACTACTTAGAATGTCATTGTTTCAAAACACGCTACACTGCAGAAAACAGCATCATATTTCGATTCACATGTATGGCGGTCAAAGCCAGAACCAAATCAAAAGACAAGAAAAGAATAAGAATTCAAAACATGAAGATCAGACAAAAGAAAGATAGAACCAGAACCAGAAGGAATCGGTGTTCCCAAATTACCTTCCTGTAACATCGAAGGAAATAAAATATAAAGAAAATATGCATTCAAAAGCGATGGAGTTATTGAAAACTAAAATATTTTACAAGAGAGAAGCAAATCAAAACTTGAGGTCTCCATGCCTTGACGAAAGATAAACATTTTGCTTTTATTTTGACAAACCATGCTGCACGAAAAAAGGTTCACGGTTCAATTTGAGTGTACTGTAATCAAACCCCAAAAATAAAAATCATAAAGAACGAATGATCAAAGAAATTTGATTATGCATCTGTAGCTATTATCATTTTTATTATAATCTCAAATTGTTCCAGATATCCAGAAATCAACTCGCTACAAAATGGATAAACGAATATCTTAATATTCTTTTATTTATAATAATAGTTCGACAAATCATATAAAAAACTATATATATAATCAAATGGGAACTGGAAGAACAATTGGTACAAATCATTAGTAGCAGTGATCATTAAAATAAGAACAACAAACTCCAAGATATAAGCCAGCAAGAAGCAAATCAAACCTCAACATATACCAGAGTAACCAAGGAAAAAAGAGTGAGAAAACAGGAGGAGGATAGAACCAGAAGGACTTGTGTGTTATTACATCTCCTCCTAGAAACACCAAAGAGAAAAATAACAAATAAAGAAATATACACTCAAAATCAATAAAGAAATACTTAAACAAAAAGAATTTACCGGTGATCACCAAAATCAAAACTCGAGCCTCTACGCTTTGAAAAACGTTATTTTGCCATCTAGCTAGCTGTCCATAATTCCTCATCTTTAGGGAATGGAGAGGGATAAAAAGATGAAATCTAGAAATCTTAAATGTTTCATACTGACATTCCTAAAGCACAAAAAAGTATGAGAACCTCTGCCTGCCTCAGGTTCCACGGGCACCCCAAACATTTACTGGTTATCTCCCCTGTTTCACCCACACAGAAAACTCAACTCAACGAAACTGACAAAAGTAGATGCTGAGTATCAAACATAGACTGAAACATAAAGAGACTTAGAAGAGATAACCAAATTAAATCCTGCACATGATATGTGACACGATTTTGGATTCCTCCTAACACAGAAGTGTCCTAGACCACTTTAACCAAAATGATATTTTTATAGGAGTATCATCATCATCTAAATCATTAATAACAATTGAAACCACTCAAACCTGTAAAAGAAGACTATATAGAAAACCTATCCAACTACCAAATCATTAGACAAATAACACCTATGTCATTACCAATTCGTCCAAAGTTCATTACCAATTCGTCCAAAGTTCTTCATCTCAGGAAGGACAAAGAGTTATTCCATAGTATTGTACTCAGGTTCTGCATATTGAAACACATAAACTTCAACACCAGCTTGTACACAATCTAAGAACAATTATTCGAAAACAAATACATATAAAAAAAATGACCAATTATATTGCAATGATGAATACTGATAATCTCCACCAAGCTTGCAGAGAAGAATCAAGAATCATGATTACAGAAATTTTCAAATCTAAGTTCAGTTGCCAAAGTAAACCCACCGACAGTTGACAATATATAACAGAGAAAGAAAAATTATCGCAAAGGCACTTATCTCCAATTTCTCCACTTCAGACAACAAAATTAACATGTTGCAGTGCGATTGAAAAAGGACACACTTATGAAATACAATAAATCTATGTAACCCTGTGAACATCAGACATGTACAGCAAAATTACACTATTACAAGTAGTTGTAAAAAAACCAAGAATAAAGAAATAATAGTAGCATAATTCTCGAAACCAAGTCACTAATCAGAATATCATAGTTACAAAGAGAGAATAGAGGAATTGAGTCCCAATATAAGAAAACATACTAAGGCTTGAGTCCAAAGAGGTCATGGATTTCGAATTCAGTCCTAGGAATGGCTCAATGTTAACACTCTTGAGGGATAGTTTTGCTACCTATTGTGGTTCTACCTGGCTCAACGGATTAGTCTCTGCAATTATAATAAATAATACCCAATTTACACCAAAATATTAAAGTTAAAAGTTTGCATCCCTGGTTTTTGGCAATAAAAGATTCATTTTGACAGTTAAAACGGTTTAAAAGAAGTACAGTGCAAAGCCACATGGGTATTTTAGACAGGAGTTACTTTGTCAAAAAAATCCAAATGGTGAAATTGTCGGATTTTAATTAATTACAATAGGAAACAAAACATGATGCATGGTAAACCACATGGATTATCAAAATTTTGTAACAACATCAGTAAGATAAATGGTGCCATCTTATGAAACAAGAATCCAACTTACCAAGAAACACTTACCCAAGATGTCCCAGCATACTGCAAACCCAAGGCAATTTTGTTAGACTTTCATACCAACCCAAAAGCCATATAGAGTAGCAATAGGTGATTGCCTTATATTAAGCGCCTAATTAATTTATGCAATAACTCAATCTATCTAACACAATACAGTAAACAAAAAATGAATACCTCATCCTTTCTTGGCAGCACCACAACTCCAATTCTGCTAAACCAGCCTTCACATATTCTCCATTACTGAATGGGTAACAATCACGCCGCAGAAGAAGACTACCAATCATTTATTAAAAACAGAATGTTAAACATTAAGATCAAAATACCATTACAAACAAAAAAAATTATGTCAAAGGATGCATGCAAAAACTACTTACCTGTTGAAGAATTGAACATTAATATATGAAAATGTTTGAGAGAAGATCTTTTGGACAAGGACAGGAGGCACCTAAAACCCAAAACAATATCATGTATAAGCAATTTTTATAAATAGCATAAACGGCTAGTGTAAAAAAAATAATTACACGATACTCAAATTGTTAAAAAGCCATAATAGTAGTTTCTTACAAAGTTCTCTTTCATCGTATAGAGAATAGTGTTGAAGGATTCAATAATAATTACTAAAAGATCGGCCAGATCTTAAGACTCCCTTAGATGTTCTTGGTGCCTGTATATCAGCAATACAAATTGCATGAGTAATAGTATTTTAAAAAAAAAAGTATATGATAATTTGAAACACAATTTTAGAATAAGTGCAAAAATTTAGAAGACACCAAGGTCTGCAATGGACTCCAGCAAGTGATTAATAATTCAAAGTATAAAATATACTTTTCAGTGAAGAGAAAAGATGGTCAACAACAGGAACCTCCTGTATGACAAGCACTCTCTCTGCTTCTCTTTTTGCAGCCTCGCGCTCCTTTTGAAGCAATGACTTAGTTTCTTTGAACTGAAGTTGCATCTCGTGCAAAGCAGATTGTAATTTTTCATTTCTTGTGGTTAGTCAAGGGGAAAAGAGTTGCAGGAAGTAAAATTGAAAAGTTGGTGGATGAATTTCCACAGGCTATCTTCTCTTAAGGTATGGTTGTATTGGCTGTCCATTGTGTTTTTTTCCTTCAAAAATACTCGTGAGAAGGAATTCAGATCAGATTGTGGAAAAAAAAGGCTTTATGTTTCTCTAATCTGCCATACATACATGCATAAAATGAAGGAAAAAATCAATATATTCAGATTTTGCTGAGCGAAACAGTGCTTTAATATGAACTAGAAAGTGAGTAGTTCCTTCAATAGAACGGAGGAAATTCTTCCACTAACTATTTTTATCAAACTTTGTCCGGTTTAATGTCATTTTCCTGCGTTATTTGAATAAGCTCTGATTTGTAAGCATTCTATTTGCAGAAAAGATAAATGACGATAAAGAATTACCTGGTGCAGCTTTATTATGCTTCTCTTTCACTCCTAAAAATGTGTACTCAGCCTGCTCGAGATAATCTACAGCCTAAAGTGAAACATAGGTTGCATCATGAACACTTCTTAACTGAAAGTTCTAAAAGAAGTAAAGTATATATCAAGATCAATCAATTAAAATCAGGGCAAATTATACTCACTTTGGTTACTGCTCGCTGGACAAAGAGAAAAGTGAAATACAAATATCAGACATGATCGGCGTATTTTAGGACTCGATCATACAACAAAGTCAGATTTTGTCCCCAATAGAATAATAAAAAGGAAGGAAAGAAGTTAGTATCTTCTTAATTTATGCTTTGCATTAGAGTAACAATTTATATGTTGCCAATTTATTTTGTGCATATAAGAAAAAAAAATATAACAAAAGAGTACCTACATGCTTAAATATGCTATACTGTATTGATATCATTATCATGAAAGCAATGATAACAGAAGAGTACCTACATGCTTAAATATGCTACACTATCTTGATATCATTATCATGAAAGCAATGAAAATGTTTCTTTTGAAACAGAAACTTTAAGGCCCCGTTGACTTTATGAAAACATTTTCTAGTTGCATTTTCAAAATATGTTCATTTTAACTTGCCAATAAGATGTGGGACTCTCTTGAAGAGAACCATTGTGATGGAAAGAAGATAAAATGTTAGGTAGTGATTTATATTTGGAAATAATGAATTATTTTTGGCATTTTCATTGTTCCAAAAAAAGCACACACTTTGTCTACTTCAAGAGTAATCTTCGGTCAAAAAAAAAAAAGTCTCTTATCTCCATGTTAGCAAATTAAAGTGAACACAAATTTTAGAAAATGCTTTCACTTTTCGCATAGTAAATAGGGTGTCAGCTACTTCAGAAAAGAGGAATAGAAGATTTACCATATTTGTAGCTTCTTCAACTAGGTAATCGCAGCTATATGTACTGATATGGAGGAGTGGAGACCTGATATCAATTTATACAAAATCTTTTCCTCCTGACACGATTCTTGCGAAAGATCTACAAAACATAAACCTTTCTTGTTATAAAATATACACACCAAAAAGCTTGGAGATTTTGCATAATACTGCAGACATCAGTTTTGGTTCCTCTTCTACGATATTGATCGGTTTCAAGATATCTTTAACTCAAGATATAAATCATAAAAACAAACTAATATTCACGTCACAAGCAACAAACTAGATATAAGATTGTTGTTTCCGAAGACAACTTACATTTGGGGCAGTTCTTAGAGTAGACAACATCCCATATCCTTCTTGCAGATGGAGTGGTGTAACCAGTATATCTTTCAGGATTCAGTTGAAGACTCGCATGTGTCATCTCACCTTTAAATGCAACCATTTAGACAATCATTTTTCTAAAAATAAGTTTAAAACATTATAGGATGATTTAATTGGATATGTATAGTGTAAAAATAAATTATTCGCATGGTGCTACTAATTACCTCTTAAAAAGGTAAACTTAAAAGTTATTGTTAGAAATCCCACATTGGCTAGAGATATGGTAAAGATAGCCTTTATAAGTGTAAAGCAAACCTCAACTCTCAAGCTAGCTTTTGTGGTTGAGTATAGGCCTCCCAAATTCTAATATGGTATCAGAGCCTATCCTAGATCCATTTGTTGTTTGTTGTGGAGACCTCCCATATTTGGGCCACCCGTTGTTGTTAATCCCACGTTCCAGCTTGTTCAGTTCTGGACGTGAGGGGGTGTGTTAGAAGTCCACATTGGCTAGAGATATGGTAAAGATAGCCTTTATAAGTGTAGCTTGCAACTCTCAAGCTAGCTTTTGTGGTTGAGTATAGGCCTCCAAAATTCTAATAGTTACTTATGATAAACAACAATGATAAACATAAATTATTCACGTTTGAAAATTGCCAACCTGCTAGAGTTCAAGTTCGGCGGCAATTATCAGCTGGTCAAATCTAACTTACAATTGCAAGCTTTGAGGAGCAGAAAGATCAGGTCGGTGTGGTTGGTCCCGATATTTAGTAAGATTAGCCAAATGTTGGTTTCTTGTGATCAGGTCAGCCTTGTGATTTCACAATTTGTGAGGGATACCCATTTAGGAAAGGACAGCAGATTCTAGTTCTCCATTATGCTTCTAATTTAGGAGAGATATTCTTATTAATATATATCTCAAATGACTGGAAAATAGAGAGAGAAAATTATAACAAAAGAAGTGGCAAAAACAAAATTAAGGGACTGAAGTGAATGAGCAAGTCAATGGAAGGTGGGAATTGAAAGAAAAAAAATTGTTGGAATTTAAGGCCCCGTTGACTTTATGAAAACATTTTCTATTTGCATTTTTAAAATATGTGTTCATTCTCGAAACAGTTATTTGAACCAAACAGTTATTTGTATCACAAAAAAGAAAAAAAAAATAAAGTCAATTGTGTGGGGATAGAAGAGTAAATTAGTAATTTCCATAGAAATATTTATCATTAACATATATGTGTGGAAGTATAACTAGACCAGAAATACAGACACACACACCAGAGAAAGATATTCCTAACCTGCATTTACGGCTTCTTGCAACGTTTCAAGTACCGTATGCAAGGAAACCATATAATGCCTGGAAACCATATTAAGTTAACTACACAGCAACAATAGCAAAATATATTCGAAAAAGAGATTTATATTGTACAGTACATGATTAAGAAGATCCGTGAGGGATGAAAATAAACCGAATAACTGTGGTTGGACAATTACTTTCTTTGCTTTAGGTAGAAGTTGAGCAAATGCCCTGCAGGCACCTACTTTTACAGGTGGAGACCTGTCAGATTAAAAGTTAGAAGAAAGCTTGATGTACAAAGAATACAAATTGACACGTGTTTGCTTACACATTCATTGTAATTGCCTTCAGTGCAGCATCAAGAGAGTGCTCTAGTACTTGATTGCTTATTTGTAAATTAAGAGAAGTTAAAAGTTTGACAGAGAAGGAGTGCCTATCTGAGAAAATAAAATAGGACAGAAAATAGTTACCTTGCTCTTTTGGACTCCTAAACGAACTTAAAGGCCAGTTTCTTTATCTCTTTCGGCCTAAAATGTAGTCAAAATGCAGATTAGTTGTTAATATTAGGAACAAATATATTTTGGAGTAGAAAGACCAAATAGCAACAAAAAGTTTAAGATAAAATATAACCAGAATGTGGTGAAAAAGGTTATTGTGCTTAATGACTTTATCTTCCCTTATAGGACAAACTTCTAGCCAATCCAATGCAAAAAACTTCAATGCAATTCCACCATTTCCATTGTAGACACCAATCTACAAAAGTGAAGACAAACTCAAACCATAAAACTAAAGCAAGAGATTTAACAACTAAAAATATGCATATAATTAAATGCATAGTATTCTAGTATCATTGAACTCATGATTTAAAACTAAATATATCATTGAACTCATGATTTAAAACTAAATATGCATATAATTAAATGCATAGTATTCCAGTAAAGTAATTATATTAATCAAATGGTTCAATGTTTTCAAAACAAAAAATTATTGACATTGGGAAATGTCACCTATTAGAATCTATACTACATTTCCTCTAACACCCGTCGGGTGCTTTCATCAGTTGTACTTTCATCAACATGAATGAAAGCAACCCGGAGATTCCTGTTAGCAATGATAAGGTTTGGTGTAACAAAATATTTTTTTTAAAAAACAAAAAAAGCAATGACAAAGAAATTATGCTTTCTAAACGCTATGTAACTATGAAATAAAAGTTAATTGAGAAAACTCACCAATAGCAGCTTCACCTAAATATGTACCAGCGTCACATTTGTAATCTAAAATGCCACAAATAAGATGGCACTCATCAACATCCCCCCGAATTATAACGGCATTTACACCACAGAAACCATAATACAAACAAATTAACAACCTCAATGGCTTCCAGTGAACACCACAGGAAGGATAAAATAGAAAATTATTTCCACGAAGAAAAAAAAATTAGGTTAATATATGCGCTGCACTATGAAAGGTCATTGAATCTTCTGAGATTCTAGAATTTATAATAACTAGAACATCGACCCGTGCGGTGCACGGGTCTGATTATATATATATATATATATATATATATATATATATATATATATATATATATATATAATGATTAAATAAGATATGATAATTCCAATAATGTAAGGTATATGAAAAAAGTTGAGTAACATTAAACGATAGTTCAACAATAATTTTGGATAAATATTCATACAAAGAAAATTATGTTATATTACGGAAGACTTCCTTATAGATCACATTCGAAGTCTTAGTCGTATCTTCACTGTCGTCATCGATGATCAATATTTTTAATCCTTTTCTAAAAGTAACTCTTGAAATTCCAACATACAACTGACAATGTGAAAACACTGGCGACGAAAGATATATCCCAACATGCTTTAAAAATTGTCCATGACTCTTATTAATAGTCATCGCAAAATAAATCATTATAGAAAATTGTCTCCGTTGAAATTTAAAAGGAATTCTCACGTCAGATGGTGTCAGAGAAAATCTAGGTATGAAAACCTGATCACCAATATTACTTCCTGAAATAATTTTTCCTTCAAGAGCACGTTTTCCCAATCTCGTAATAATAAGTCTTGTTCCTTTGCATAATCCTAATTTTTGATTCAAATTCCTTAATAGCATAACTGGAACTCCAACTTTAAGTCTCAACTTGTGATTTGGAAGTCCCGATGTAGAAATCGTGTTCAAAAATTCGGGAGTATGAACATCATCCACTGTTTCATCGTCTACATTTTGTGTGAGTGGAGTATCATAACTCAAATATGTTTTTTCTTCACCAGGAATTAAATCCAACATATAATAATTTATTTTGTCGACTATTAAATTTTTAGGAGCTAGTATAGCTCTATTTTGGAAATACATTATATCGTTCATGTTTTGTAAAAGTTGGGGATATGTGCTTTCAACGATAAAAACAAGAGGATCACCTGAATTTGGAATCAATAAATCTGATGGAATGTCAAGTTTTAAATCATCGTCGTTGTCATCTCCAATTTCTCCATCGCCAACACCCAAAACCCATTCAGAAAACAATCGTCTTTGTTCAACGTCTGCACTCGAAGCACCACCGAGAAGCCTCATGTTTTTACTCAATGTTAAAACTTCACAAAAATTCCAAAGAACCGAAGAATTAATAGTAGCATGAACAACTTCTGGCCCTGTACCTTTTGGTATTATTGGTAGAATTTGTCTAAAATCTTCGCCAAAAACAACAACTTTTCCACCGAAGGAAATGTGTTTATTTTTTTCATCAACAGACTTAAGAATATATTTCAAAGTTCGACCAACAGCTTCGAAATAGTGTTTGTGCATCATTGGTGCTTCATCCCATATAATGAGCTTTGCTTTTTGTATTAATAGCGCCAAAGGGCTTTTAGAAACTATGGTACATGTTGAAAACTGATCAACATTTAGAGGAATACAAAACCTTGAATGTGTTGTTCTACCGCCAGGTATAAGCAATGCAGCGATCCCACTTGAGGCAACTGTTAAAACTATCTCACCTTTTGAGCGTAATGCTTAGAAGAATACAAAACCTTGAATGTGCTGTTCTACCGCCAGGTATAAGCAATGCAGCGATCCCACTTGAGGCAACTGTTAAAACTATCTCACCTTTTGAGCGTTATGCGGCTGACATAGCCCTCCAGATAAATGTCTTCCATGTACCGCCATAACCATAAAGAAAAAACACATCAGGTTTGTTTTCGTTAACTCTTGTCATGATTGTGTCATATACTTACGTTGCTCTGAAGTCATAGTTGACATCAATCTAACATGTTCCTCGACTAATGATTGTCTGTTATAATTCAATTCGTCGTGTATTAAACTATTTTGTATATCAGGAACTAATGATGTGTCTGCTCTAAGCATTGGGGGATAATCTTTTAAACTCTTCACACAACTACGTAACATCATCTCAATATCTGCTAGTGCATATTGTATCAATTGATCATCGGTTAATATTAAATCTGCATTGTTAAAATCAAAATAATGAATGTGATTTGACATGACTATGGTTGTGTTTGATTGTATTGGAAAAAAAAATTGATTTAGCAGAATTGAGTTTGATAATAACTTTCCAAAACACACATGATAATAACCTTCCAAATCTCACATGATAATTATTCTCTAAATTTATGATCCGGTAGAAAAAAAATCATTGATCAGGAAAGACATAAAAATATTTCGTGATGAATAATATAGTCAACAATAATTTTGACATGATTTGCGTCAAAAAATAATTTTGATATGATATACTTTTAAAATTGATGATGTTTATCAATTATTGCACATAACTTTAATCACAATTGGTATACTTGCCATAGTGGTTGGAAATATTGCCTTGCATTAAAAGGTTGCGGGTTCGAATCTTAGTCAAGACAAAATTGTATTATTTTTTAATAAAAATTGCAAGATAAAATGGAGGGAAAACTGGGAAAACAAATTAGTGTTTAGAGTTTGCTTGTGTATACAAGCTTATAATATAAAAGATTATCAGTTAGCGCTTCCCAGTAGAACTATCACTGACTACCCAACAGTTTTTTGACTACTCTAACTAGGGGTGTGCATGGTTTAAAAACCACACCACACCAAACCATATTTATGGTTTTGGTCATTTTAATGAAAAATTGGTTATTTTGCAAAACTAATTTGGATATGGTTTATAATCGGTTCGAAACCAATTTATAACCGATTTATAATAAAAAATAGGTTACTTATTTATAACCGATTCATCTTAAATTTTATTTTATTTTTTATTTTTTTTAAAAATGCATTATTATAACTTTTAATTCCTATATATTTAAACTTTTTTTTTTACAATAATTAAGCCAATTTTTTTTTTGTTTAATTGATTAAAAGAACATATTTAATAATTATTGTTTATAAAAAAAAAACATAATTTTTCTTTAATTTTATGAATTATTGGTTTATAATCAATTCATAAAAGTTTTTTTTCTAAGCCCAAACATATTTCAAACTAAGCCCAACAAAACAGATTTTTTTAAGCCCAAAATAATTAAAATATTGATTTTTTAAAAAAATAAAACCATCAAAAATCTGTTTTTTATAATTATTTTTAAAATAAATAAATTTTGTTAAATAAAAAATAATTAAATATTAAAGGGTGGTTGACGGTGGCCGGCCGCCGGAGCGCCGCCGCCAACCACTGCGCCGGTCACCGGAAGTTCGCCGGAGGTTGCCGGAAAATCGCCGTCCACCGCCGTCCTTCGCCGGAGCTCCGCCGTACCGGCCGCCGGTGGTCCGGCGTTGACCGCCGCGTTGACCAATTCCTCCACCACCTTATTAATTATTTATTTATTAAATTATATAATTAATTGAATTTGGAAAATTTGTTTTTTTTTAAAAAGAAATTATTGGGCTTTTTCCTTATTGGGCCTCAATTTAAAAACCAATTTTAAACCAATTATAAAAAATTGGATATGGTTTAGAATTGGTTTTTTTGTATTGGATTGGTGTGGTTTTTTTTTTAAATGGATTTGGTTATTAATTTTGGATATGATATGGTTAGTGATTTGGTTAAGGTTACTTGGATTTTTTGCACACCCCTAACTCTAACAATTATAGCACATGCAAAAATATCACAGCAGAAAAGATACAGCAAAAACATGCAATACACAAACATATACACACACAAAGATAGATACCCTCAAATTTCAAATATGCAATTCATATTTGACATTAGGTGCATCTAAAGCACACTTCAATTCTATAAAAAAATTTATGCAACATTCTATAAAATATGCAGGAAAGCAGTAATGCTTGACTACCATACATACTAAGCTATACTGTCAGTCTTGACTAGGGGTGTCCAATGGATGGATATCCAATCCCATAGTACAAATATTTTTTAATGATATAATCAGTTCCATTATGTTTAGTTATGTTTTTAATAAACCAATAGCATATTCAAACATAATTACCTTGGAATGCAATATGACGTAGTTTGATAGATTCCACATTCCGCCTAAACGAAGCTCTTAGTGAACATTGCACGATTACTAAATGTACCATTATGTACTGTATATTTCCCTGTCTTCAAGTAGTGCTTGTAATTGTTGCTGCAGGACAAACGAACAAGGATATCAAAAGTGCATAAGGAGGATGAAAACCAAATCATATTCTGTCAAAAAGAGAATTAAAGGGGATTCATACAAAGAGAATTAAAGGTCCTAATTGACAATTGTAAAAGAAATTTGAACATAGTGGCATAAAGAACTGGAATATTAGATATAAAATTTTAAGCACACACATGTTGACATTCAATGTATGATCTCCTTAATTTGCTATCAGACTCTGTACCGAACTTTTTCACAGGTGTGTCAATCTGTTTTTCCTGCAAAGACAACTCATTTTAGATATACCGTTCAACATAAAAGTTGGCATGCTATAGAAAGAGAATGTAGATAAGAGTAGAAACTAATGCACTTACAGTAGCTGTCTGATCTTCTACTAAATGGTGACCACTATGCAAATCCATTGGAAGTATATATATGTGGCGGTAACTGCAAAAGAACAAAAAACATTTTGAGATGAAGAAAAATAGAAAAGTCAATTTAGTTATTAACAGTCTACTCACGGTTGACGCCTAGCCGCCATTCCAGCATGGGCTTTAAACTGGGAAGGGCTTATCTTTTTACCTGTGAACAAAAATCATAAAGCTTATCTTAGCACTTTCACTCCGGTAGGTATATGAACATACCTCTACATCACAACAACCACGGACTATACCATTTCCTTGTTTGTAACTTACAAGTAGTTTCTGAAAAGCACATCAGTCAAGTCACATATTTAAGAAAAATAAAAATAACGTGCAGATCAATCCATAAACACAAAATATTAAAGAGATAATATCAAGACAGACACGTGTCCTTTGACATAGTAAGCCAACTCAGCACCGTCTGGTAGGCCATTAGGCATAAAAAGAAACCTGTGCAAATCATTGTCCCTGAAAAAAGATAAACCCAATTCAAATTTCAAACTTCAGTAGCTAAGATATTTCAGTTCAAATGTTAGATTTTTTAATTGATATACCTTGACTTGCTTTTGAATGATTGCTTCACCTTCTTTCCTGTTCCAGAACCTCTCTGTTTCGGCTTTTTATCCTTCATGTCAGTCTGGAATAGCACCCGCATTTCTTCTGTCCTTGAAGAGGAAGGCTTTCGCGAAGGATTGGGTTTATTAGATTTATTTTGAGGCTTCTTCACAATCTTACCAGAGTTTAGTGCCCTTTGGGTGGCCTTTCCTGCTTTTGTCCGTCGGTAATATTGTGGCTACCTTGCTCTTTTGCACTCTTAAACGAACTTTAAGGCCAATTTCTTCATCTGTTTTGGCCTAAAAGGTAGTGAAAATGCAGATTAGTTCTTCATATTAGGAACAAATATATTTTGGAGTAGAAAGACCAAATAGCAACAGAAAGTTTAGCAACAGAAAGTTTAAGATAATATATAACAGATTTATCAATGGCATATATCATTGAACTCATATGATTAAGCTTACAAATAGAGGGAATTTATAATTAAGAATAAGTTCCATTCTGTTTAGTTATGTTTTTAATAAACCAATAGCATATTCAAACATAATTACCTTGGAATGCAATATGACGTGGTTTGATAGATTCCACATTTCGCCTAAACGAAGCTCTTAGTGAACATCTTGCACGATTAATAAATGTACCATTATGTACTGTATATTTCCCTGTCTTCAACGAACTTGTTGTCTGTGATGATTTTGCTGGTTTTTTTCAAAGATGAAGAACCAACTGCAGATATACAAAATCAAATTCAAAAACCAAAGTATTGTGATTTAAAAAGATTTAGATAAAAAAACAAAAGAGGTAGAGAGGATGATATGAAAATAGATGAACTTTGAATATATCAAGAGTATTAGCACAACATAATATGCAAAACAACTTGAGTTAGTGAGTAGTGCAGATTTTGGATTCTCAATTTGAGAACAAAGCCATCGACAACAAAGTAAAAATTAACTGAAAAAAAATATTGGCATTACAAAAATTATAAGAGAGATGCATTGCAACCCTGCCACAGTGTTATGAAACTCATGATTGATAAACGAAACCACTTTTTTGGAAGAAATGAAAACAAAGTAAAGTAAGAAGATTGAAATGCAATAAAAATTATGTCAATTTTCCACACTAAAAAATGGAAAAAATAAAAATAAAAATATAATGGGAATTAGATGATTCTCACCGTAAAATGTAGTATCTCAGATCACCTCCTTCAAATCTCAAGTCACCCTCTCACGATCCCTCTCTTCCTCTCAAAATTCCTTCAAATTGAAGTCTCGTTTTCTAAATTTTCAGCAACCGAACTTTCAAGAAAATAAGAAGAAAATAACAGTTGGAGAATTGGAGAAATAAAGGGAAGGAAACCGCTGCCAAGAGGTTACTATGTTACGCGAGATGTTGTTTTGATTGGAGGGGTATATGAAAGTATTTGAATTTTGATAAAAGGGTAAAGTTGGAAAATAGAGCAGCATCACCTTGGTAGTATATGGGGACAGGCAAAAATAAAACCCAAAACACAGGGAAACTACAACTATGAACATCATAGTTACTATACGCACATAAATACTTGGGAGAGTTATGGAGGATTGAAGTAAAAATGTTTAGACTTTTTTTTTAGCATCAAGAAAATGAAAAGGATTATATCATTATTTGTTAAGTTGCCCCCTAGAAAGCCTCAGTCCACAACTCCACATCAATCAGATAACAGAAACAAAAGACATTTTTATAAGTTGATCAAGAACGAAATTAATATTTTTATCAATGCCTAAAAGGATCTGATAAGAGTTTAAAAAATGAGATAGATTTTTAAGTGATACCTTGACTTGCTTTTGAATGACTTCTTCGCCTTCTTTCCTGTTCCAGAACCTCTCTTTGCATTTCTTCTGTCCTTGAAGAGGAAGTCTTTCGTGAAGGATTAGATATATTAGATTTCTTTTGAGGCTTCTTCAAAATCTTGCCAGAGTCTAGTTGCCCTCTTTTTGGTGGCTTTTCCGTCTTTTGCACGTCGGTAAGCAAGATCAGCATGTGTCAATCCTTTTCATTCTTATATGTCCCCTCACCCTGCAATTTTGTGCATTTCAATTTAAGTGGAACAGAAAGTGGGGAATAACAAATACATCCCAACCTTAACCATATAGAGTTAACAGGTAATGAGGGCTTACTTTTGGTTTGTCATCTTGCTGGTCATCCTCCAACATCGCTCAAGTTCCAACTTTCTGTGCTTCTTTCTAGGCAAATTTTTCTGCATCAAAGATATTTCCATCAAATAAACAAAGAGTACATGCAACCTTATGTACATTTTATATGTAACAAAACAAACTGATCTGTATGCAGAACAAGAATGGGAAACACTTCATACCTCTCGTTCCTGTTTCCTCTTTTCCTACAATTTTAGGTCTTCAGCTTGTTGGGCACTAACCACCTTATGAGAAGAACAGTCTTCCCCTTATTCCAAGGATGCCTGTTAACATTCATTTCATTTCTTGAGAACAAAGCCATCGACAACAAAGTAAAAATTTACTGAAAAAAAATATTGGCATTACAAAAATTATAAGAGAGATGCATTGCAACCCTGCCACAGTGTTATGAAACATATTGAGGGGAAAAATCAGTGCAACATAGTTCAGAAGTCGAAAGTATTAGTAACACCAAAAATGAAATCGCAATGATAAGAAAATAAAACTATAGTTCACAGACTTACCAGCCTTGGACATAAGAAAATAAAACTATAGTTCACAGACTTACCAGCCTTGGACTGAGTCTTGAAGTGCATGATCAAGGCAAATTCTTTGCAGAGCCCTATTAGAAAGAAGAAAAAAAATGAAAATCAGACAATAATATTTTAGATAGAAAGATTCATCAAATGAACAGGTAGAAAAGATATGTGGCAGTTTTTTGTGTGTAGAACAGCAAGTGTTCTAATATTGATAATGTTCAGAGTTAAGAAGGTTACATGTGTTGTAACAATTTGACTGAAGAATTGTTCAATGTGCTGCGTTCCAGAAAACAACGATATATTTATGGTCAAGCTGCCACATCAAACAACAGAAAATTAGAACAAGAATAGTCCATATGAATTGTTACATAGTCTCATGCTTGCTTACCATATGGTTAAAGCCACTACAAAAGTCTTGGCATTATGTAGATTTACAGTCATCATCATGAGTAGTTTCTCATACAAAACCTCCAACCTGTAAGAGATCCAGCCAACACAACAACTCCAGTAGTACCATCACCAATTTCATAGTCCTGACACAAACTCCACCATCAAATAAAAGCTGACTAATTTGCAACATAATATAGTATTTCTTTGACAGGAATAAAATAGAAACTATAATACAAATATGTAGTTAAATTTCAGAGAATGCTACATGAGAATAGTTGATTAAGTAAATAAGAAGATCAAAGAACATAATTGAGGTCTTCTTAGTTTCTACACCAAAATTTTATAATGCAATCAAACATCACATAGTGGGATTGCATTGAGTTAAGCCTTTTCTTTCAATAATGATTGATGTTTTAGTTCACAAATGTTTGACACGCTAATCTTATATCCAAACAGCATACATTATGACATGCTTAAGGCTACTTGAATTCAACAATTACAAATTTTACATTGCAAAAATTGATCATCAAAGTTGAGAGATGATAATTCTATTCAAATAATAGTTTATTATTATCCCACCAAAGTTGAAAGTCATGTAATGGGAGACAAAAATTAACAACACACTCACACAGAGATTGCCACATTTTTAAAATTTACCTTCAAAAGAAGAATTTCTCAACCAATCAAAGAAGTTGCAAAGGACATGGATCTGCGGACTGCAATTGACAAAAGATTAGATATGGTTTACATACTAAACTTACATAGAGATTGCCACATTTTTAAAATTTACCTTCAAAAGAAGAATTTCTCAACCAATCAAAGAAGTTGCAAAGGACATGGATCTGCGGACTGCAATTGACAAAAGATTAGATAAGTTATGAAGCAAGATTAATTTCGCCTTTTGGATTGATATTAGTATAAATGAAGAATTTACCTGCACTTATAATTGCAAATGCTTTCAAGTATTGGATCATCAAATATTGAAGCTATTTTTTAGACCATCAATATATGAATTAAGAAACACATTTCAGAATATATTAATTAAGAATGATATTAAGAAATAGACATGAGAACATCTAAACATAGCTTTTGCCAACTTTAGTTTCATCTGTACTAAAACCGTAGAAGCCAAATAGAAGAACACATTTCATCAGCAATAAGAAGTAGAAACCAAATATAAAAAGAAGAAGAAACAGAGATATGAAAGAAGCATCGATAGAGAAGGGTTATAATTTGACTGAAACATAAGTCACACAAAAAAGATTCGGTGCAAATTAGGACATCTACAAAATCACAAAACAATATATAAACAATAAGCCACAAAAAACAAACATTAAATCCATGTAGAATTGCAAACATAGCTGAAAAGGCATTAGTGTGAAAATGAAATCATGATAGGCTTGTAAAACATACTAACCCAAGTAACTTGTGCCTTTCACACCCTCTCTTCTATGCCAATTTCCAACAGACGATCATCATTTAGTTTACGGTATGCCCATGCAAAATAAAAAATACAATGATTAGTTTTATTGGGATATCTCTAATATAAGTCGAATCGCACAATGAAATTCCAGTAACATTAAACAACACACACTAATTAAAAGGAAAACATTTTAGTTTAAGAGTAGAAGCATTGTTTTCGAATCAAACATCGTCAGTTTTTATATTGGGTCTAACTCATCCTTACAAAACCGGCTTGTAAGGTGAGGATAGCCCAGCTATATAAACGCTACATAGGCCATATCTCTAAGCAATGTGGGACTAAATCCACCCCTTCACACCCAACACAATGAAGGTGTTGGAGGCTGCAATGAAGGCAACCCAAATGCCGCAATTAGGCGGATGGGGGCAGACCGCAATGAAGGCGGAATTTCCAACACACACCCTCACGCTCAGGCCCAATGGGCCTGAAGCATTTCAGATGTGCGAAGAAAAAGAAAAGTCGAAGATAATCAGATGAGAGATGGATTATAATAAAAGGAGGAAAGTAAGAGATTGAAACCAAAAGGAAGTCGAAACTCAAAATTGATGCGGCGGAATGAATCAGTGAGTGAGTGATGTGCAGCGGAGAAGATTCATGGTGTTTAAGTTGATTTTAGGATTTCAAGTTTAGTTTGCGTGCAAACGAATGGGAGAAGGAAAGGAAAGGGGTAGCGATTTGATTTTAGGATTTCAATTTTGTAACTTTCCAATCCAAATTATGTGAAACAGGACAACAAACATTCCAACCTATAAAATCATACATGATATCATAATTTTTTTAAAATTTTTAATGGAAAAATTAAGTTCTTCTTATCGTATCATAAAATAGAAAAGTTAATACCGTAACAAATAAAGAATTTCCAGGCACTGCCATTGCCCCTAAAATACAAGTGGTTAAACCAATTCAAAGAGTAAATCAAACAAATCCTCATACTCTTACCTTGATATAAGGGTGGAATACATAAGGAGAATGCGAAGATAATACCAATCTTGTAAATATCAGGGCTTTGTTCTTCAAATTTGAGGTAGATAATTTGTCCTGAAAAGAAAAATAATGACAAAATAAATATAGATCAATAGCAGAAACCACGCAAGAGTACAAAAAGGTTTAACTCGAGAGTATTGCTTACATTTAATGCTTTTTCAATTCCAGGAATGAGTGACCCAATGTGGTCTGCAAGACAGTAGGGCAAGACAACTAGTTCTTTCAAAACAGAAAAGGCACCAACCTGCAAGGACAAACTATGCTTAAAATTTTTTAGACTTAAGTTTAATGGATATCAACCAAGTTTAATGCTTAAATATTTAATTACCTTTTTTTTTTGTTACATATTTAACTACCTTTGTTTTGATGGATTTCTCACGCAACTACCTACTGATAGACTTGACAATCTCTGATAGTTCTTGCTTCAACAACCAGTTAGGACTGCATTGCATGTCAGTGTTGAGAAAGTCAATTTGTGATACAGTATGAGTTATGAGGTAATAATTGTAAAAACTGGGCTTGACTATAGAAAACTTGAATGATCGTATTGCTCATGACAAAGCTTATTATTATTACTATATATATATATATATATATATATATATATATATATATATATATATATATATATATATTAGAATTTGGAAGCATGTTCACACATAAATGGAGCTTTAGCTATCTATTAAGATCATATGCAAAAATGGGTATTCTCTTGTAACTTTAACCTAAGGAACAATGTTTAGATATAAATTTGTATAGTGCTATATGAAAGAAATGCAAATACCATTTGGAAATTCAATTTACCGCCACAAATCTTCACCTCTAGCTCATAGTGGCAGTCCTCTGGGAGTTTTGTAACACAAACGGGTCTATTTTCAGGGAGTAATAACGATTTATGATTCTTGGGAGGAGCAAAGATATCTGGAAGTGTTTTCCCAAGAAATTTGTGAAATTTAAATCAACTTCGATCTGTTTCGTAGTCCTTGGCCACCAAGTCTTACCACAAGAATAGATTTCATGACATGCATTGCATTGAAGTCTTAGCATTATATGCTATCGAACACATGATCTCATGACACATCATAATCCATAATCTATAACCATAATCTTAATTGAAAGTAAAATTGCACATCCTTTCCTTAGGTGAAAGGAAACTACTTCCCGATAAACTTGCCAAAATGTGATTGATTTGATATATTTTAAGATAAACAAACACAATCATATCACATACCTGCAAACAACACATCCACCCATTTCATATTCTGGTTCTTTATCAACCCGTGTCAACCGAATCATGATTGGCCTCGCACGTCTTCCATCACCAGTATTATCGTTACAATTTAGACAATGCCAACCACTATCTGGTACACTACAATCCTAAGCAGGCTGTAATTGAAACAGAAAAGACCATAATACTATAATACCTTGTTGCCGGCATCAAAGGTAGTAAGAAACCGTGATATGCAAGCTATACCAGGTATGCAACAAACTACAATTGTCATTGTCTAATGATGCATCGGATAACAGAGGATTTTATTAAGTGGTATAAAGAAAACATGGGGAACTAAGAATGTTGGAATATAAGAAAATATTTTATAATAACTTGATATTATGGTATCTTATAATACATAATAAGATTAATTGATAAGAAAAAATTAAAATAAAAACAATATTAGCAAATAAATATTATGGTATGTTATAATACATATTAAGATTAATTGATAAGAAAATATTTTATAATAACACTTGATATTATGGTATCTTATATCATGAAGTGTCAATCCATTGGAAGTATATATGTGGCGGTAACTGGTAACTGCAAAAGAACAAAAAGCATTCTGAGATGAAGAAAAACAGAATAGTAAATTTAGTTATTTAACAGTCTACTCACGGTTGACGCCTAGCCGCCATTCCAGCATGGGCTTCAAACTGTGAAGGGCTTATATCAAGAAAACATTCCTTTGACATAGTAAGCCAACTCAGCACCGTCTGGTAGGCCATAAGGCATAAAAAGTAACCGGTGCAAATCATTGTCCCTGAAAAAAGAAAAATCCAATTCAAATTTCAAACTACAGTAGCTAAGATATTTCAGTTCACATGGAGATGCTAGTGAGAAATAGAAAACAGCACAAGAATCCCCAACTGGAAAAAACATAAAACAAAACAACAAGAACCTTTTCTTAGTGCAACAATCAGCACTTCTCTTCTGCAGTATACCTGAGTTGTAAGTGTGCCTGCAAAAAAAGGTCTAGTGTGAATATACCACTCGTTTCCACTCATCAGTTGTCTGGTTCACATACATTTGCTGCTCAAAATGATCTTGCGCACGTGAAGATGAGAAGTGGCTCGCACTTTTTATAGGTTGACTGGAACAACAAAATAAAATACGTTAGAATGGTCATCTCTTTCGTTTAATTTAATAGTCAGCATAATTTTGTTAACACAAGAGAATTTGACAGAAAAAGACTGAACCTAGAGTTTTCTGAAATGCTATAAACAAAAGCACAAAAACTAAGTTGTTGGCAGTTGGCACTGGTGGATAATACCACAGCAAAACTCCAGTGAAAATCGAATTGCATCTCCCTTTAACAAAACCCATATGTTCAGACTTCAGAATTATGAAATACCTAATTAAGTTCAGTTTAACAAAAACCAAGTCTTAAATCCTCAAATCACTGGCAATTGAAAACCTTAGGACGAATCATGTAAGCAAATTAAACCGGAAGTTAGGGTTTATGCTCGATACACAAGCAGATGCACCATTTCACACGATTAGTGAAGTAAGCTAAATCACAGAAGCAGCCTCAGCCCTCAGGTATAGCTCTTTCCTAAGGGGGTCCATGGAACAGAGCAATCACTAGGTGGTTAAACTTCAACACATTGACATTTTGCCACGAAGTTCTGTTACTTTTTAAATAATATTGACAGCAAAAACTACTTCTGACGAGGAAGGTTTTTCATATCCAAATGACCTCGTTTTACAAGTTGAAGTTATAGGATCTTTGGTAAAGAAGATTAGATGAGAAATAATCTACTGAGATTATGGTTTTATAAAAAAGAATAAGCACTAGCCACTAACCCTTATATATCTTAATCCTAGAATACTAACCCTAATTGAATAAGGAAACCAACCATAATGCTTACTGAAATTTTAACCCAGATCAAATTCAAAATCAAATCATGAAATATAACAAAAATAAGGAAACCAACCAAATTTACTGGCAGATATTAATAATAGAGCAAAAACCCTTAATTAACATCTTATTTTATCAATATAAACAAAAGTCCTTCGAGAGAACCAGATTCTTAAGATTACCAAGGGTAGTAGTGATGTGCAAATCTCTACAACATGTGACATGGTATGACTATAAGTAAAGGAAAAGGATGCTTTGCGTTTCTTTAAGAAATATAAATCTAAAAATGTAAAATGAAAGTGACAGATATAAGAGTTGTTTTTGGAAAATTTCTTGTTTTCTTGAATTGGTACGTATCAGATTGCAGGTGAGAGACCAAAAGGTACAAACTGGATAATCTAAATGCATACATTAGAGAGAAATGCATATGAGAGAGAATGGAAGTTGGTAAAGGCAGAATGAGTCGGATATAAGGACAGATGGGTTGGTAAGTTTGAAGGACTTACTTTGCCAGTAATTCCTTTTATCAACTATGGTGAGAGAATGGAAGGATTAGATTGTGCAAGGGATTGGGTAGAAACTTCAGCATTCAGCAATAACTGTCTTCAAAGCAATGCTAGCAGTGTCCCGATGTTGATCCTTCACGTTAAGTATTTTGTCACACAGTTGACTGCTCATTTCGACAACCCTTGGCTCATTCATCTTCCTGACTAACGGAGCAAGGCTGCAAATTATAACAAAAAGAATTAAAACAACACTTAATCTGTAATGTGGAGAGTGATTTGATAATATAATATTGGTTGGTTGGTAAAAAGATATATGTACCATTTGACAGCAAGTCCAGAAACATCACTAGCAGCATGTCAAGTTGTTGTATGATGATATTTTTCAATTTAAGTTCGAGATCAGAATCGGCCCTAAAAGTGGGTTTGGTCAACAGACTAACCAGATCAGAAGTGACCATTTATCTCTGATCTTTATCCTTCCCAATCATCTGTGTCTGAGAATCATTGTATGGTTAGGTTATGTTGTGGCACAAACAAGTAAATAGTCGATAATAAGATTTCTTCGCACACAAAAACAATCATAAAGTACCTTACCTTTCCAAGTATCCCGGGCAAAGCTAGGTTGGCCATGTTTGCAGTGGCACTATTGTTGTATGAGTAATGTGGAATGTTGTTAGTTAGTTAGTTAGGGAATCTGAGAAGCAACAAACAGACAAATAAACAAACAAACTAGTTGAATTGAAAATAATCATTCATAAAAAAGACTTTGATTGGAGATTTATAAGTAACTTAACATATCATCATAATCAGAAACAAATAAAGTGAAGATTTATTGATTAATTTGATTTTTATTATACATCGGAGAATGGAATGTATCGGAGAAAGAGAGATAGAAGTGCAACCCTACGGCGAACATGGAACAGGGAAGTGGAGAAGAGATTTGAGGTTTGCAATCGGTGGTTGTTAAAGGAGACAGTGGTTTTGAGTCTAGGGTTTCCATTGTTGAGTCCACCATCTCTCGGCGCACGAGGAACAGAATTTTGCAGTTACACAGTGCGGCGGGAGTAAGCTGTTAAACATTAAACAAAGAAAATTTGAAGTCCAAATAACACGGTCGAATTAAAAACAACATTTTAAATGATTTGAATCAACAAGTAAAAGAAAATTTGAAGTCCAAATAACACAGTCAAATATGATTCAATTTTGAATATACATTTATCCTCTTCAAACTTTCAATATATTTGAAATTATTTAATCACAGTATTTATTAGTTAGTTCACCGAAATTAAAAACATTACTCTAAAATGCAACGCAAATGAGCAGCGACAAAATAATGACATTGAAAATAAGAAGAGTATATTTAACAGAGCTAAGGATCTATATTTAACATGCCTCCGATGCATAACTAAGGAAAATACCTCATTCCCTTCGGTTGTCCCTACCACCAAGTTTTCAAGTGCATTTATTTCTGTTTGGTACTTCCCCTCATGTGCCTTAAAAATATGGTTTTGCTTCAGATAGGCAGCACATTAAATTAGTCATTGTTCAATAGAATTATAAAACGATCACTTTTTTGCAAAAAAAATGCCATAAAGAATGTTAAACGTACACTTTCCTTGCTTTCTGCTTGATTTGAAACGCGTAACTCAATTACTTGCAGAATTTTCCTCATCAGGCATGCTGTAGTTGAGCCTAAACATTGTAAATAAATGGGAAATTCAAAGACTTACTCAGTGACGCAATCAAATTTAAATTTAATTTTTTTTTGTAACAATTTAAATTTTATTTTGCTACATAAGAAATAGATTATGATAAGACTACCTGAGTTAGAGGGTATATCTATTTCTGTATTAACTTCTAAGAAAGTTTTCAACATTTATATCACTCCCTAAAATAATAAAAGGTTATAAATTTGATTGTGTTAGAATAAAAAAGATAAATGAAAAACAAAAACCTGAATAAGAAGTAGTCTGTTAATAAAAAAGCGGATATATCTAAATTAGAAAACCCGAATTAGACGGTATATCCGATTCTTCAGCATTAGTTGCGCATATCATTTGGTTCCAGTCATGATGATTAATCAATGTAATATCGACATCTGTACGATAAGAATGTTATTTTTGACTAAAAAAAAGATACTTAAAGAAGATAGGTTAAAAACTTATATTTACAATTATATGTTTCAATAAAGAACTTATTTTTTCTATCTGCTGGTTATGTCAGATAGGAAAAGTTATTATAAACAACTAGATAATAGTCATAAGAGTTGATATTGCATCTAATATAGCAGTCGGTGGTTTTTTAAACAGAGTACAAATATTTTTAATGATATAATCAGTTCCATTCTGTTTAGTTATGATTTTAATAAAACAATAGCATATTCAAACATAATTACCTTAGAATGCAATATGACGTGGTTTGATAGATTCCACATTCCGCCTAAACGAAGCTCTTAGTGAACATCTTGCACGATGAATAAATGTACCATTATGTACTGTATATTTCCCTGCCTTCAATGAATTTGTTGTCAGTGATGATTTTGCTGTAGAACAATGCTTTTTTAAAGATGAAGAACCAACTGAAGATATACAAAATCAAATTCAAAAACTCTAACTTAATTTCTTTCCTAGAAGGCTAATTATATTCTGATAGTGAAAAATAACCATGCTGCAAAAACAGGGCAGATTTGGTTCAAAGCACAATTGCTATAAAACAGACACAACCAACACACTTCATGATGCAAAAAAAAAGGTACGTCCAAAATCACTACAGCAGGTTGAAATAGCAGTTGCAGAAGTATATTTCAATTAATAATAATTACAATACTATAAAAAATTGCATTTAAATTGATTCATTACCGTTACCTATGCAATATCATTTAAAGGAATTCTGCTCGCTGATCCAATAACACCATGCTCTCCTTGACTCCCAGGAACGGGTTTAGTCACCATATATTTCATAAAAACAAAATCAAAGATCCCCAAATTCATAATTAAAAAAAATGTGAATATTAATTAGGAGACAACATTAGAAAATATTCAATTAAAGAGAATGAATATTCAATTAATATTCAACATTAGAAAACATTAGAAAATATTAAATTAAAGAGAATGAATGGGTTTGTTTGGATATAGTCACCTGATTATTCGATAACAAATTCTATCTCTTATCATTTTTGGGAAATCTCAACCATGCTCTATCTTCCCGTTTCCTTTTACCATTTGCAACAATTAAGAAATTAGGTTTCAAATTAGAGTAGAAAGCAAATCAATAAAATGACATAACCATATGGACAACATAAAAAGGTTTAAAAAATAGCAATTGGGGACAAAATAATGCAACAGGGAAAAAAAAGTTTGGGTCGTCGTTACCTTCATCGGTGAAGGAGAGCACGTGTGAGGAGGAGCATTTCAGATGTGCGAAGAAAATGAAAAGTCGAAGATAATCAGATGAGAGATGACTTATAATAAAAGGAGGAAAGTAAGAGGTTGAAACCAAAAGGAAGTCGAAACTGAAAATTGATGCGACAGAATGAATCAGAACGAATGAATCAGTGAGTGAGTGATGTGCAGCGGAGAGGATTCATGGTGTTTAAGTTGATTTTAGGATTTCAAGTTTAGTCTGCGTGCAAACGAATGGGAGAGGGAAACGAGAGGGGGTAGCATTTTGATTTTAGGATTTCAATTTTGTAACTTTCCAATCCAAATTATGTGAAACAGGACAACAAACATCCAATCTATAAAATCATACATACTATCGTAATTTTTTTTAAAATTTTGAGTATCATAAAATAGAAAAGTTAATACCGTAACAAATAAAGAATTTCAAGGCACTGCCATTGTGCCCCTAAAATACAAGTGGTTAAACCAATTCAAAGAGTAAATCAAACAAATCCTCATACTCTTACCTTGATATAAGGGTGGAATACATCAGGAGAATGCGAAGATAATACCAATCTTGTAAATATCAGCGCTTCGATCTTCAAATTTGAGGTAGACAATTTGTCCTGAAAAGAAAAATAATAACAAAATATAGATCAATAGCAGAAACCACGTAAGAGTACAGAAAGGTTTAACTCAAGAGAGTATTGCTTACATTTAATGCTTTTTCAATTCCAGGAATGAGTGACCCAATGTGGTCTGCAAGACAGTTGGGCAAGACAACAACGAGTTCTTTCAAAACAGAAAAGGCACCACCCTGCAAGGACAAACTATGCTTATAATTTTTTAGACTTGAGTTTAATGGATATCAACCAAGTTTAATGCTTAAATATTTAATTACCTTTTTTTTTGGTTATATATTTAACTACGTTTGTTTTGATGGATTTCTCACGCAACTACCTACTGATAGACTTGACAATCTCTGACAGTTCTTGCTTCAACAACCAGTTAGGACTGCATTGCATGTCAGTGTTGAGACAGTCAATTTGTGACACAGTATGAGTTGTGAGGTAATAATTGTAAAAACTGGGCTTGACTATAGAAAAGTTGAAGTGATAGCCGCAGTGAATGATCGTATTGCTCTTGACAAAGCTTATTAGTATTACTATATATATATATATATATATATATATATATATATATATTAGAATTTGGAAGCATACAAGGAGCTTTAGATATAAATTTAATTAGTGCTATATTTGTAAAAGCAGCAACGAAGCCATAGATACCATTCATAACAGAAGTGCTCTAAGATAACAAATGACATAGCTTACAAATCTTCTGGAAAACATGGAAAATATGAGGTATGATATAGGTTACAGGAGACATAGGTTACATAATGTCAAGTCCTTAAATTAAGGTATGAATTACTAGTTAACAGCAAAACATTTTGGTTTAAGAGTAGAAGCATCATTTTGGAATCAAACATCGTCAGTTTAAATAAAAATCAAGCCTGAAACAGAGGTAATGGAAACCTTTATTACCTTATCAAAGGCAAAGCATTCTTCAGATTCATTATTTTCACTTTTCTAAGACTACAATGCAATGTTGATTTTAGAAAATAAAAAATGGTAGGTTCTAAATTCTAATCACTGTAGTCTCACTCCAAGGTGAAAGATAATAACTAACTTGCAAGCAAGTGATCATAGAAAAGACAAAAGCTATACGTTCAAAATATAGTAGAAGATTTAGATAAAAACCAAAGTATTGTGATTTAAAAAGATTTAGATAAAAAAAACAAAAAAGGTACAGAGGATGATATGAAAATAGTTTAACTTTGAATATATCAAGAGTATTGCACGACATAATATGCAAAACAACTTGAGTTAGTGAGTAGTGTAAATTTTGGGTTCTCAATTTGAGAACAAAACCATAGACAACAAAGAGAAAATTTACTGAAAAAAAATATTGGCATTACAAAAATTACAAGAGAGCTGCTTTGCAACCCTGCCAGTGTTATGAAACTTGTGATTGATAAACAAAACCACTTTTCTGGAAAAAATGAAAACAAAGTAAAGTTAGAAGATTGAAATGCAATAGAAATTATGTCAATTTTCCACACTGAAAATGGCAAAAAATAAAAATATAATGGGAATTAGATGATTCTCACCGTAAAATGTAGTATCTCAGATAACATCTTTCAAATCTCAAGTCACCCTCTTTCAATCCCTCTCTTCCTCTTAAAATTCCTTCAAATTGAAGTCTTGTCTTTCTAAATTTTCAGCAACCGAAATTTCGAGAAAATAAGAAGAAAATAGCAGTTAGAGAATTAGAGAAATAAAGGAAAGGAATCGCTGCCTAGAGGTTAACATGTCATGCGAGATGTTGTTTTGATTGGAGGGGTATGAAAGTATTTGAATTTTGATAAAAGGGTAAAGTTGGAAAACAAAGCAGCATCTCCTAGGTAGTATATCGGGACAGACAAAAATAAAACCCAAAACACATGGAAACTACAACTATGAACATCATAGTTACTATAGGCACATAAATACCTGGGAGAGTTATGGTGGATATTAAGTAAAAATGTTTAGACCTTTTTTTTAGCACCAAGATCATGAAAATAATGTTAAGTTCCCCTCTAGAAAGCCTCACATCAATCTCATAACAGAAACAAAAGACATTTTTATGAGTTGATCAAGAACGAAATTAATATTTTTATCGATGCCTAAAAGGATCAGATAAGAGTTTAAAAAATGAGATAGATTTTTAATTGATACCGTGACTTGCTATTGAATGACTTCTTCGCCTACTTTCCTGTTCCAGAACCTCTCTATTATGGCTTTTTATCCTTCGTATGGAATAACTCCCGTATTTCTTCTGTCCTTGAAGAGGAAGGCTTTCGCAAAGGATTAGATTTATTAGATTTCTTTTGAGGCTTCTTCAAAATCTTGTCAGAGTCTAGTGCCATCTTGGTGGTGGCCTTTCCTGCGTTTGCAGGTCGGTAAGCAAGATCAGCATGTGACAATCCAGCCTTTTCATTCTTATCTGTCCCCTCACCCTGCAATTTTATGCATTTCAATTTCAGCGGAACAGAAAGTGAGGAATAACAAATACATCCCAACCTTAACCATATAAAGTTAACAGGTAACGAGGGCTTACTTTTGGTTTGTCATCTTGCTCGTCATCCTCCAACATCTCTCTAGCCGCTTCCAACTTTCTGCGCTTCTTTCTATGCAAATTTTTCTGCATCAAAAAACAATAAGCCACAAAAAACAAACTTTAAATCCATGTAGAATTGCAAACATAGCTGAAAAGGCATTAGTGTGAAAATGAAATCATGATAGGCTTTTAAAAGATACTAACCCAACTAACTTGTGCCTTTCACACCCTCTCTTCTATGTCAACTGCAAATTTTTCTGCATCAAAAAACAATAAGCCACAAAAAACAAACTTTAAATCCATGTAGAATTGCAAACATAGCTGAAAAGGCATTAGTGTGAAAATGAAATCATGATAGGCTTTTAAAAGATACTAACCCAACTAACTTGTGCCTTTCACACCCTCACTTCTATGTCAACTGCCAACAGACGATCGTCATTTAGTTTACCGTATGCCCGTGCAAAATAAAAAATACAATGATTAATTTTAGGGACTAATATTTGGATATCTCTAATATAAGTCGATTCACACAATAAAATCTCCAGTAACATTAAAAAACAGACTAATTAAAAGGAAAACATTTTAGTTTAAGAGTAGAAGCATCGTTTTCGAATCAAACATCGTCAGTTTATATATAAATCAAGCCTGAAACAGAGGTAATGGAAACCTATATTACCTTATCAAAGGCAAAGCATTCTTCAGATTCATTATTTTCACTTTTCCAAGACTACAATGCAATGTTGATTTTAGAAAATAAAAAATGGTAGGTTCTAAATTCTAATCAATGTAGTCTCACTCCAAGGTGAAAGATAATAACTTGCAAGCGCAAGTGATCATAGAAAAGACAAAAGCTATACGTTTAAAATATAGTAGAAGTAGATCAAACATTATAAACAAACAAAAACCAAAGTATTGTGATTTAAAAAGATTTAGATAAAAAAACAAAAGAGGTAGAGAGGATGATATGAAAATAGATGAACTTTGAATATATCAAGAGTATTGCACAACATAATATGCAAAACAACTTGAGTTAGTGAGTAGTGCAGATTTTGGGTTCTCAATTTGAGAACAAAGCCATCGACAACAAAGTAAAAATTTACTGGAAAAAAATATTGGCATTACAAAAATTATAAGAGAGATGCATTGCAACCCTGCCACAGTGTTATGAAACTCATGATTGATAAACGAAACCACTTTTCTGGAAAACATGAAAACAAAGTAAAGTTAGAAGATTGAAATGCAATAGAAATTATGTCAATTTTCCACACTAAAAAATGGAAAAAATAAAAATATAATGGGAATTAGATGATTCTCACCGTAAAATGTAGTATCTCAGATCACCTCCTTCAAATCTCAAGTCACCCTCTCACGATCCCTCTCTTCCTCTCAAAATTTCTTCAAATTGAAGTCTCATCTTTCTAAATTTTCAGCAACCGAACTTTCAAGAAAATAAGAAGAAAATAGCAGTTGGAGAATTGGAGAAATAAAGTAAAGGAAACCGCTGCCAAGAGTTTACTATGTTACGCGAGATGTTGTTTTGATTGGAGGGGTATATGAAAGTATTTGAATTTTGATAAAAGGGTAAAGTTGGAAAATAGAGCAGCATCACCTTGGTAGTATATGGGGACAGACAAAAATAAAACCCAAAACACAGGGAAACTACAACTATGAACATCATAGTTACTATACGCACATAAATACCTGGGAGAGTTATGGAGGATTGAAGTAAAAATGTTTAGACTTTTTTTTTAGCATCAAGAAAATGAAAAGGATTATATCATTATTTGTTAAGTTGCCCCCTAGAAAGCCTCAGTCCACAACTCCACATCAATCACATAACTGAAACAAAAGACATTTTTATAAGTTGATCACGAATGAAATTAATATTTTTATCAATGCCTAAAAGGATCAGATAAGAGTTTAAAAAATGAGATAGATTTTTAAGTGATACCTTGACTTGCTTTTGAATGACTTCTTCGCCTTCTTTCCTGTTCCAGAACCTCTCTTTGCATTTCTTCTGTCCTTGAAGAGGAAGTCTTTCGCGAAGGATTAGATATATTAGATATCTTTTGAGGCTTCTTCAAAATCTTGCCAGAGTCTAGTGCCCTCTTTGTGGTGGCTTTTCCTGCTTTTGCACGTCGGTAGGTAAGCAAGATCAGCATGTGTCAATCCTTTTCATTCTTATTTGTCCCCTCACCCTGCAATTTTATGCATTTCAATTTAAGTGGAACAGAAAGTGGGGAATAACAAATACATCCCAACCTTAACCATATAGAGTTAACAGGTAATGGGGGCTTACTTTTGGTTTGTCATCTTGCTCGTCATCCTCCAACATCTCTCTAGTTTCAACTTTCTGTGCTTCTTTCTAGGCAAATTTTTCTGCATCAAAGATATTTCCATCAAATAAACAAAGAGTACATGCAACCTTATGTACATTTTATATGTAACAAAACAAACTGATCTGTATGCAGAACAAGAATGGGAAACACTTCATACCTCTCGTTCCCGCTTCCTCTTTTCCTTCAATTTTAGGTCTTCAGCTTGCTGGGCACTAACCACCTTATGAGAAGAACAGTCTTCCCCTTATTCCAAGGATGCCTGTTAACATTCATTTCATTTCTTGAGAACAAAGCCATCGACAACAAAGTAAAAATTTACTGAAAAAAAATATTGGCATTACAAAAATTATAAGAGAGATGCATTGCAACCCTGCCACAGTGTTATGAAACTCATGATTGATAAATGAAACCACTTTTCTGGAAAAAATGAAAACAAAGTAAAGTTAGAAGATTGAAATGCAATAGAAATTATGTCAATTTTCCACACTGAATATGGAAAAAAAATATAATGGGAATGAGATGATTCTCAACGTAAAATGTAGTATCTCAGATCACCTCGTTCAAATCTCAATGAACGTATCTCAGATCACCTTTTGTGACATTTCCAGATTGACGCAAGAGCTCGATGAACGTATTAAATACATCCATCTGCAACATATCCATGTCAGCTAAACAATCTTGGATCATAAAAGACAACAAAAAAAGGCTAACCTACCTTGACATTTTCTTCTATCTCTTTAAATCTGTCAATCAGTTTTGGACAAGCCTGTAATGCAGAAAATTGAAGGTTAGGCAGTCATGTAACTGAAGACTAGACACGCTACCCTGATCAAGATCCTTATAAATCACATCCAAAAGATGTTCTACCAATAACTGCCTATCATCAGCACCTCTAATTAAATTTAACTGTGTCCTTGCATAGACCATTAGGGAATCCTGCAATAGAAATAATAATAGAGAAATTTGAAAAATGTAAATGCAATTCATAAGTTTATTTGTTATAAGTGCAACCGTGAGAGACCTTAAGCACTCGATCATGTGTTGTCAGCCAACATTGAAACATTAACTCCTGCATAGCATTATGAATCTCCAACAACTGAAAGCCCAAATTTGGACCATCATTTAACAAATATGTATTGATACATTCAACAAGTTTGTGTGATATCTTTCCTTCCTCCCTGAAGAAAGTAACAAAACAAAAGCCATATTGTACTCTAGCAGATAATGATAATAGTAAAAAAGAAAAACATTGAATCGCCTTAGGAAATACCTAATGAATGAACAGATCTTGACAAATCCCTTAACAATGTCTTCTCGTAGATTAACAGGGTAGTCTCCAGGAGGATAATCCAAAAGTGAATGAAGAGTTAAGATATTGCGGAAGACCTCTTCTTTGGAAGTAAAATGACTTATGTTTTTCCCATTCAAGCTTGCTTCAACTTTCTCAATGTACAGCATCACCAGGCCTAGCCATAAAGAATTTGATTAGAAGAACAAAAACGGAAGATTAAAACAGACAGTTGTGGTTAGAAGTCACAACGGTGCACGCTTCATGTTTGCAAAAACATACTGCAATAAACGCGCTTCCTCATCTGAAAAGAAAAAGATAATATAAAGATAATGATACTATAAAACAAAGAAAAAGGGATTGTTTTAACTTTTAAGTGATCTCATTAAAGTCTCTCATTTAGTAGCTCCTCTGAAAATTCTACCTAAAACCTTCACTGATTCTCTCCATCCCTATGACCAAAAATTCATTTCAATGCATTTGACTACAATATTGTTTGATACTACCATTCTAAGAGACCACTTAGTATCCACAATCATGAATAAATTAAAATTTTGGAAATATTTCGGATTGAAATTCCTGCTTTTGTAACCAATTATTAAAATCAGCCAACAAGGCAATTAGTAAGCTGTTAAAATTAATTATTAGATTAGATTAGATATAGACCAATTCTACATGACAAACTAGAAAACTATTAGACTCATTCTAGCTGGTCCCTTCATTTACTCTAATGCATGCAATCTTTTTCTTCTTCTCATAAAGGAAAATAAGGAGCACCATATGCTACCCTAAACATAAACAAAAACTCACTTTCAACCACAAAAATATCCACATCCACCTCACAATTTGTATTCAGATCTGAAAAGGAATCTAAGCTAAGGGTCCACTCCCCCACCCCCCAAATATAAACACTGTTATGTTATCACAAAGGCACAAATACAAATTTCACACTAAAAACACAGATCATAGAAAAAAACTACCTCCTTATAAATCATAAGTCATAACTACAAGCAAAATTAAAATGAAAATAAAATAAAAAATAAAAAATAAATTATGTTATTCCTCTATTTACAAGGAAAATGACAAGGGCCATTAAGCTATGTTAATTCATTGATTTATTATGAATTTTCAATCTCAATTCTTAAAAACTGCAAATGTAACAGTAAAAACAAAATCTTAATCTTAACAACATAAGTAACAGTAAAACAAACAAGCAAACAAACAAACAAAAAAATTGAAAAACACAAGGACTTACTAAAATTAAAGGCTTCAAAACATTTCAAAGATCAAAGAGCTATAAATAGTACCTTGTCCAGGTGGACTTTCAAAATCAAACTTAAAAGATGATTTCTTGATAGATTCAACAGGCTTCCCTCTACCCCTTTTCCAAGCAGAGAACTCTCCAGTCAACGGAATCAACGATGAAATCGGCATAGGCGAAAGCGCTGTTACAGCCCCTGCAGGCTTACCATCTGGTCCATACTTCCTTGGTCTCCCCCTCTTCTTTTTCAACGCCGGCACCGTCGCCGGTGATGTCACCGGTCGATGTGGATAACAACTTGATCCCTTCCTGGTAATGTAAAAGATAGTACCACGAATTAGAATCGAATACAAGAACCTCGAAGCATGTACACAGAAAAGAAAATTCAATAATAAATAAAGATTATCCAACTCAATCATAACAAACACAACATCATTTTTTTTTTTGGGTTTAGGGTTATAATAACTATAATAATCTAATTAAAATTAGATTAAAAAATAGATGAACAACTTCTTTATCCAAATCAAAACAGTGATAATCATACAAATTGAAATCCGATAGAACAGAATAACGAATTTCAAAAGAAAATTGAACACGGTATGCATGAAATTAAAACCTAAAACGAATAGTGAAAAAGTTTTCGCAGCGATGAAGTAAAGAAATGTGAATAGTGAGTTTTGAAAGGGATTGAAGGTTACTTACTTCGCGAGGTTTAACTTTCTCCGATGAGAGATTTTCTACAATCTCTCGAACGTCTCTGGAACTGATTTTCCCCATTGTCGCTACGGAATTAGCCGTTAAACATCAAGTTATGTAGAGGCGGCGTTGAGATATGTAACGGTAAAATGAAGGGTTTTATACTCTCGGAGACCAATTTCGGCCGTTGTTTCAGTGTTAAGAGAGAGCGCAAGCTGAGATTAAAAGCTAAGCCTTTGTTTTAAATTTTAATGGTGTTGATTTTTTTTCTTAACGTTATAATATTTTTTATTTTTATTTTTTTTCAAAGAGTTTCTAATGGTCGATTGGTAGTAGTAAACAACACATGAGAAAATGGGATTCCATGCCAGAGGATTACTAGTTTACTACCCACCCCCAACTTTGACAAACACACCTCCTCTTTTCTGATTTTACAAAACTGTCCATTTTAATTATGAACCCAAAGTTGGGGTCTTGGTCCCTTGGATATGAAATATGGATGAGTTTTTTTTTTTCTGTTGCTTTTCGCAAAGCACACCTTCTGCGTTTTATTTTTACTTCTTCCGTTATTTAAATAGTAGACATTATAAAAATAAAAAATTTGATGTTTTTTAAGATTAATTAGTGAATTACTAATAGGTCGGTTGGGTATTTAGCAAAAGAGGATAGATTTCCACGACTTATAGTGAATTAAAGTTTGAATCTCGATTAAAAGATGGTGTAATCTAATAATTTGTTAGATTATTGATGTTTCAAACGCTAGTTTTTTCCTTTACGTATAATACTCGGTTTAATTATAATACTAAAAAATGTGGTTAATTTAATTCATGATCAAATTAAACAGAATTTCCCAATTTCCAACATGATCAAAATTAATATATACAATCATATATCGTTATTCAATAAATATATCGTTATTCAATAAATATAAACAATATAAACAATAATATTACCATAAAAAATTTTTTAGGCCACTAGACCTCCTCGACGAACTATTTGGGCCTGCGCGCCATGAGCTTGTAATTTATTTACTTTTTATTTCATGACAATTTATTTTTGGGGGCCTGCGTGCCCGACTTTTGTAATACCTGAACAAGTGGGTTTTTATGCCCGGTATTTTTATGACAGTGCCCGTTTTGTTGCTCCCGCTCGTCTATTGTGTGCTCCTCGTTTGTATGTTCAAATTACTGTTTTCGCTTTTGTCTTTGCTAAGTTATGCCTGTGTGAAATATGCATGTCTTTATGCTTGCTCGTTTCTAACTTAACAAATTTTTGGTTTTGATATTCGTATACTTGCTCGACATTGTTGTATGCCTGCCCGACAAAACCATTTTTTCTATTTGCAAGTTTTTGTTGCGAGCGCGTTTCGTCGAGGAGGTCGTCCTCGGATTTAACTTAGAAAGTTTAGGGAACTATCTAAGCGCCTAGAGTTGTTTTCTGAGGCTAATACGGAGGCCGACACGTTGTTGTGCCCGCCCCCCGCGGCTTGAACTTCCCATCGCGAGCTGGGCATTAAGCCTTGGCACGAAGACGAGGAGCTTGTCTCAAAGGTCATCCTCGTCGGGGAGACGCTCTGCCCTTCCTGAGCCAGAGTATCTCCTTTTCAATTGTTGGATCGAGCACGTGTGCCCGCGTGCTTTCCGTTGTCGAGGTGTCGGGCTCGTTGCTAGAGGATCCGAGCAGCCTTTTAGGGGTGTTTTTTACTTTGGCAATAACTTAGCTATAATATTGTTTTAATTTTTGGGCGTTCCAAGGTCGAGGAAGTTTCTTTCCTCGAAGATCCTCGAGATAATACGCGCCATTTTCTGTTTTGTCAATGACGCGATATGGTCCTTCCCAGTTGGCCGCCAATTTACCATCCTGGGAGTCCTTAGCATTTCGTCTTAAGACGAGGCTGCCCACTTCAAATTCTCTTTTGATGACTTTGACGTCATGTCGGGAAGCTATTTTCTGTTTAAGGGTGGCTTCCCGAAGGGATGCCCCCGTTCGGATCTCTTCGACGAGATCAAGCTCTTCACGGAGAGCTTCGTCGTTCATTTCTTCTTCGAGCGGTTGCTCGGTTCGGCGAGATGGCTCGCCCACTTCCACGGGGATGACTGCTTCTGTTCCATATACCATTCTAAATGGAGTCTCCCCGGTTGTGGAGTGTGGTGTTGTGCGATAGGCCCAAAGGACGCTTTCGAGCTCCTCGACCCATTTCTTTTTATTTTGGTCCAATCTTCGTCTTAGGCCGCGCAGGATTACTCTGTTGGCGGCCTCGGCTTGCCCGTTAGTTTGGGGATGTTCCACGGAGGTGAAATGTTGCTTGGTCCCCAGGGCAGCGAGGAAGTCTTGGAATCCTTTGTCCGTGAATTGAGTCCCGTTGTCCGTGACGACGGCTTGTGGTATCCCAAATCGGCAGAGTACGTCGCGTTTGAAGAAACGGAGTATCCTGAACGACGTTATGTCGGAGAGGGGTTCTGCCTCTACCCACTTGGTGAAGTAGTCCACGGCGACTATTAGAAATTTATTTTGGTGGAGTCCCTTTGTGAAAGGGCCAAGTATATCCATGCCCCACCAAGCGAAGGGCCATGGTGACGACAAAGATTTGAGTTCGTGGGGAGGAGCTAGGTGCATGTCCCCATGTCGTTGACATTTGTCGCATTTTTTCACATGGTCCTTAGCGTCTTGCTGCATGGTGGGCCAGTAATATCCTGTTCGGAGAGCTTTTCTGGCCAGCGATCTTCCTCCCAGGTGCTGGGCGTTGATCCCCTCGTGTACCTCGCGCAGGATGTAGTCGACTGTTTCCTCGTCGACGCATTTTAGGAGTGGGATTGAGAACCCTCGTCTGTATAACTTTCCGTCGAGGATGACATATGCGCATGCTCGACGTCTTATTATTGCAACTTCTTTCTGATTGTCGGGGAGGGTTCCATTTGCGAGGAAGTTATAAACGGGGGTCATCCAGCAATTTTTGTCGCCAATGACATTTATGTCGAGGACGTTGGTCGTCTTCTCGATGCTTGGTCGAGGGAGTATTTCTTGAATGACGGATTTGTTTCCGCCTTTCTTTTTTGTGCTCGCCAGTTTGGACAGGATGTCTGCCCGTTTGTTGTGCTCGCGTGGAACGTGTTGCACTTCCACGGAGTCGAACTTAGTGATTTTTTCCTTCACTAATGCTAAATACTCGGAGAGGTTATCATTTTTGGCTTGATACTCTCCTAATACTTGTGAGGCAACAAGTTGTGAATCTGTGAAGATTTTAATTTCTTTTGCCTCCATGTCCTCGGCCAACCGTAGTCCTGCTAGGAAGGCTTCGTATTCTGCTTGGTTGTTCGATGTCGGGAAGGATAGTGCTAGGGATACCTCGAATTGAAGTCTCGTTTTCTAAATTTTCAGCAACCGAACTTTCAAGAAAATAAGAAGAAAATAACAGTTGGAGAATTGGAGAAATAAAGGGAAGGAAACCGCCGATGTTGTTTTGATTGGAGGGGTATATGAAAGTATTTGAATTTTGATAAAAGGGTAAAGTTGGAAAATAGAGCAGCATCACCTTGGTAGTATATGGGGACAGACAAAAATAAAACCCAAAACACAGGGAAACTACAACTATGAACATCATAGTTACTATACGCACATAAATACTTGGGAGAGTTATGGAGGATTGAAGTAAAAATGTTTAGACTTTTTTTTAGCATCAAGAAAATGAAAAGGATTATATCATTATTTGTTAAGTTTCCCCCTAGAAAGCCTCAGTCCACAACTCCACATCAATCACATAACAGAAACAAAAGACATTTTTATAAGTTGATCAAGAACGAAATTAATATTTTTATCAATGCCTAAAAGGATCTGATAAGAGTTAAAAAATGAGATAGATTTTTAAGTGATACCTTGACTTGCTTTTGAATGACTTCTTCGCCTTCTTTCCTGTTCCAGAACCTCTCTTTGCATTTCTTCTGTCCTTGAAGAGGAAGTCTTTCGCGAAGGATTAGATATATTAGATTTCTTTTGAGGCTTCTTCAAAATCTTGCCAGAGTCTAGTTGCCCTCTTTTTGGTGGCTTTTCCGTGTTTTGCACGTCGGTAAGCAAGATCAGCATGTGTCAATCCTTTTCATTCTTATCTGTCCCCTCACCCTGCAATTTTGTGCATTTCAATTTAAGTGGAACAGAAAGTGGGGAATAACAAATACATCCCAACCTTAACAGGTAATGAGGGCTTACTTTTGGTTTGTCATCTTGCTTGTCATCCTCCAACATCGCTCAAGTTCCAACTTTCTGTGCTTCTTTCTAGGCAAATTTTTCTGCATCAAAGATATTTCCATCAAATAAACAAAGAGTACATGCAACCTTATGTACATTTTATATGTAACAAAACAAACTGATCTGTATGCAGAACAAGAATGGGAAACACTTCATACCTCTCGTTCCTGCTTCCTCTTTTCCTACAATTTTAGGTCTTCAGCTTGCTGGGCACTAACCACCTTATGAGAAGAACAGTCTTCCCCTTATTCCAAGGATGCCTGTTAACATTCATTTCATTTCTTGAGAACAAAGCCATCGACAACAAAGTAAAAATTTACTGAAAAAAAATATTGGCATTACAAAAATTATAAGAGAGATGCATTGCAACCCTGCCACCGTGTTATGAAACATATTGAGGGGAAAAATCAGTGCAACATAGTTCAGAAGTCGAAAGTATTAGTAACACCAAAAATGAAATCGCAATGATAAGAAAATAAAACTATAGTTCACAGACTTACCAGCCTTGGACTGAGTCTTGAAGTGCATGATCAAGGCAAATTCTTTGCAGAGCCCTATTAGAAAGAAGAAGAAAAATGAAAATCAGACAATAATATTTTAGATAGAAAGATTCATCAAATGAACAGGTAGAAAAGATATGTGGCAGTTTTTTGTGTGTAGAACAGCAAGTGTTCTAATATTGATAATGTTCAGAGTTAAGAAGGTTACATGTGTTGTAACAATTTGACTGAAGAATTGTTCAATGTGCTGCGTTCCAGAAAACAACGATATATTTATGGTCAAGCTGCCACATCAAACAACAGAAAATTAGAACAAGAAGAGTCCATATGAATTGTTTACATAGCTCATGCTTGCTTACCATATGGTTAAAGCCACTACAAAAGTCTTGGCATTATGTAGATTTCCAGTCATCATCATGAGTAGTTTCTCATACAAAACCTCCAACCTGTAAGAGATCCAGCCAACACAACAACTCCAGTAGTACCATCACCAATTTCATAGTCCTGACACAAACTCCACCATCAAATAAAAGCTGACTAATTTGCAACATAATACAGTATTTCTTTGACAGGAATAAAATAGAAACTATAATACAAATATGTAGTTAAATTTCAGAGAATGCTACATGAGAATAGTTGATTAAGTAAATAAGAAGATCAAAGAACATAATTGAGGTCTTCTTAGTTTCTACAACAAAATTTTATAATGCAATCAAACATCACATAGTGGGATTGCATTGAGTTAAGCCTTTTCTTTCAATAATGATTGATGTTTTAGTTCACAAATGTTTGACACGCTAATCTTATATCCAAACAGCATACATTATGACATGCTTAAGGCTACTTGAATTCAACAATTACAAATTTTACATTGCAAAAATTGATCATCAAAGTTGAGAGATGACAATTCTATTCAAATAATAGTTTATTATTATCCCACCAAAGTTGAAAGTCATGTAATGGGAGACAAAAATTAACAACACACTCACACAGAGATTGCCACATTTTTAAAATTTACCTTCAAAAGAAGAATTTCTCAACCAATCAAAGAAGTTGCAAAGGACATGGATCTGCGGACTGCAATTGACAAAAGATTAGATATGGTTTACATACTAAACTTACATAGAGATTGCCACATTTTTAAAATTTACCTTCAAAAGAAGAATTTCTCAACCAATCAAAGAAGTTGCAAAGGACATGGATCTGCGGACTGCAATTGACAAAAGATTAGATAAGTTATGAAGCAAGATTAATTTCGCCTTTTGGATTGATATTAGTATAAATGAAGAATTTACCTGCACTTATAATTGCAAATGCTTTCAAGTATTGGATCATCAAATATTGAAGCTATTTTTTAGACCATCAATATATGAATTAAGAAACACATTTCAGAATATATTAATTAAGAATGATATTAAGAAATAGACATGAGAACATCTAAACATAGCTTTTGCCAACTTTAGTTTCATCTGTACTAAAACCGTAGAAGCCAAATAGAAGAACACATTTCATCAGCAATAAGAAGTAGAAACCAAATATAAAAAGAAGAAGAAACAGAGATATGAAAGAAGCATCGATAGAGAAGGGTTATAATTTGACTGAAACATAAGTCACACAAAAAAGATTCGGTGCAAATTAGGACATCTACAAAATCACAAAACAATATATAAACAATAAGCCACAAAAAACAAACATTAAATCCATGTAGAATTGCAAACATAGCTGAAAAGGCATTAGTGTGAAAATGAAATCATGATAGGCTTGTAAAACATACTAACCCAAGTAACTTGTGCCTTTCACACCCTCTCTTTTATGCCAATTTCCAACAGACGATCATCATTTAGTTTACGGTATGCCCGTGCAAAATAAAAAATACAATGATTAGTTTTATTGGGATATCTCTAATATAAGTCGAATCGCACAATGAAATTCCAGTAACATTAAACAACACACACTAATTAAAAGGAAAACATTTTAGTTTAAGAGTAGAAGCATTGTTTTCGAATCAAACATCGTCAGTTTTTATATTGGGTCTAACTCATCCTTACAAAACCGGCTTGTAAGGTGAGGATAGCCCAGCTATATAAACGCTACATAGGCCATATCTCTAAGCAATGTGGGACTAAATCCACCCCTTCACACCCAACACAATGAAGGTGTTGGAGGCTGCAATGAAGGCAACCCAAATGCCGCAATTAGGCGGATGGGGGCAGACCGCAATGAAGGCGGAATTTCCAACACACACCCTCACGCTCGGGCCCAATGGGCCTGAAGCATTTCAGATGTGCGAAGAAAAAGAAAAGTCGAAGATAATCAGATGAGAGATGGATTATAATAAAAGGAGGAAAGTAAGAGATTGAAACCAAAAGGAAGTCGAAACTCAAAATTGATGCGGCGGAATGAATCAATGAGTGAGTGATGTGCAGCGGAGAAGATTCATGGTGTTTAAGTTGATTTTAGGATTTCAAGTTTAGTTTGCGTGCAAACGAATGGGAGAAGGAAAGGAAAGGGGTAGCGATTTGATTTTAGGATTTCAATTTTGTAACTTTCCAATCCAAATTATGTGAAACAGGACAACAAACATTCCAACCTATAAAATCATACATGATATCATAATTTTTTAAAAAATTTTAATGGAAAAATTAAGTTCTTCTTATCGTATCATAAAATAGAAAAGTTAATACCGTAACAAATAAAGAATTTCCAGGCACTGCCATTGCCCCTAAAATACAAGTGGTTAAACCAATTCAAAGAGTAAATCAAACAAATCCTCATACTCTTACCTTGATATAAGGGTGGAATACATAAGGAGAATGCGAAGATAATACCAATCTTGTAAATATCAGGGCTTTGTTCTTCAAATTTGAGGTAGATAATTTGTCCTGAAAAGAAAAATAATGACAAAATAAATATAGATCAATAGCAGAAACCACGCAAGAGTACAAAAAGGTTTAACTCGAGAGTATTGCTTACATTTAATGCTTTTTCAATTCCAGGAATGAGTGACCCAATGTGGTCTGCAAGACAGTAGGGCAAGACAACTAGTTCTTTCAAAACAGAAAAGGCACCAACCTGCAAGGACAAACTATGCTTAAAATTTTTTAGACTTAAGTTTAATGGATATCAACCAAGTTTAATGCTTAAATATTTAATTACCTTTTTTTTTGTTACATATTTAACTACCTTTGTTTTGATGGATTTCTCACGCAACTACCTACTGATAGACTTGACAATCTCTGATAGTTCTTGCTTCAACAACCAGTTAGGACTGCATTGCATGTCAGTGTTGAGAAAGTCAATTTGTGATACAGTATGAGTTATGAGGTAATAATTGTAAAAACTGGGCTTGACTATAGAAAACTTGAATGATCGTATTGCTCATGACAAAGCTTATTATTATTACTATATATATATATATATATATATATATATATATATATATATATATATATATATATATATATTAGAATTTGGAAGCATGTTCACACATAAATGGAGCTTTAGCTATCTATTAAGATCATATGCAAAAATGGGTATTCTCTTGTAACTTTAACCTAAGGAACAATGTTTAGATATAAATTTGTATAGTGCTATATGAAAGAAATGCAAATACCATTTGGAAATTCAATTTACCGCCACAAATCTTCACCTCTAGCTCATAGTGGCAGTCCTCTGGGAGTTTTGTAACACAAACGGGTCTATTTTCAGGGAGTAATAACGATTTATGATTCTTGGGAGGAGCAAAGATATCTGGAAGTGTTTTCCCAAGAAATTTGTGAAATTTAAATCAACTTCGATCTGTTTCGTAGTCCTTGGCCACCAAGTCTTACCACAAGAATAGATTTCATGACATGCATTGCATTGAAGTCTTAGCATTATATGCTATTGAACACATGATCTCATGACACATCATAATCCATAATCTATAACCATAATCTTAATTGAAAGTAAAATTGCACATCCTTTCCTTAGGTGAAAGGAAACTACTTCCCGATAAACTTGCCAAAATGTGATTGATTTGATATATTTTAAGATAAACAAACACAATCATATCACATATCTGCAAACAACACATCCACCCATTTCATATTCTGGTTCTTTATCAACCCGTGTCAACCGAATCATGATTGGCCTCGCACGTCTTCCATCACCAGTATTATCGTTACAATTTAGACAATGCCAACCACTATCTGGTACACTGCAATCCTAAGCAGGCTGTAATTGAAACAGAAAAGACCATAATACTATAATACCTTGTTGCCGGCATCAAAGGTAGTAAGAAACCGTGATATGCAAGCTATACCAGGTATGCAACAAACTACAATTGTCATTGTCTAATGATGCATCGGATAACAGAGGATTTTATTAAGTGGTATAAAGAAAACATGGGGAACTAAGAATGTTGGAATATAAGAAAATATTTTATAATAACTTGATATTATGGTATCTTATAATACATAATAAGATTAATTGATAAGAAAAAATTAAAATAAAAACAATATTAGCAAATAAATATTATGGTATGTTATAATACATATTAAGATTAATTGATAAGAAAATATTTTATAATAACTTGATATTATGGTATCTTATATCATGAAGTGTCAATCCATTGGACGTATATATGTGGCGGTAACTGCTAACTGCAAAAGAACAAAAAGCATTCTGAGATGAAGAAAAACAGAGTAGTAAATTTAGTTATTTAACAGTCTACTCACGGTTGACGCCTAGCCGCCATTCCAGCATGGGCTTCAAACTGTGAAGGGCTTATATCAAGAAAACATTCCTTTGACATAGTAAGCCAACTCAGCACCGTCTGGTAGGCCATAAGGCATAAAAAGTAACCGGTGCAAATCATTGTCCCTGAAAAAAGAAAAATCCAATTCAAATTTCAAACTACAGTAGCTAAGATATTTCAGTTCACATGGAGATGCTAGTGAGAAATAGAAAACAGCACAAGAATCCTCAACTGGAAAAAACATAAAACAAAACAACAAGAACCTTTTCTTAGTGCAACAATCAGCACTTCTCTTCTGCAGTATACCTGAGTTGTAAGTGTATGTGCTTGGCCTGCAAAAAAAGGTCTAGTGTGAATATACCACTCGTTTCCACTCATCAGTTGTCTGGTTCACATACATTTGCTGGTCAAAATGATCTTGCGCACGTGAAGATGAGAAGTGGCTCGCACTTTTTATAGGTTGACTGGAACAACAAAATAAAATACGTTAGAATGGTCATCTCTTTCGTTTAATTTAATAGTCAGCATAATTTTGTTAACACAAGAGAATTTGACAGAAAAAGACTGAACCTAGAGTTTTCTGAAATGCTATAAACAAAAGCACAAAAACTAAGTTGTTGGCAGTTGGCACTGGTGGATAATACCACAGCAAAACTCCAGTGAAAATCGAATTGCATCTCCCTTTAACAAAACCCATATGTTCAGACTTCAGAATTATGAAATACCTAATTAAGGTCAGTTTAACAAAAACCAAGTCTTAAATCCTCAAATCACTGGCAATTGAAAACCTTAGGACGAATCATGTAAGCAAATTAAACCGGAAGTTAGGGTTTATGCTCAATACACAAGCAGATGCACCATTTCACACGATTAGTGAAGTAAGCTAAATCACAGAAGCAGCCTCAGCCCTCAGGTATAGCTCTTTCCTAAGGGGGTCCATGGAACAGAGCAATCACTAGGTGGTTAAACTTCAACACATTGACATTTTGCCACGAAGTTCTGTTACTTTTTAAATAATATTGACAGCAAAAACTACTTCTGACGAGGAAGGTTTTTCATATCCAAATGACCTCGTTTTACAAGTTGAAGTTATAGGATCTTTGGTAAAGAAGATTAGATGAGAAATAATCTACTGAGATTATGGTTTTATAAAAAAGAATAAGCACTAGCCACTAACCCTTATATATCTTAATCCTAGAATACTAACCCTAATTGAATAAGGAAACCAACCATAATGCTTACTGAAATTTTAACCCAGATCAAATTCAAAATCAAATCATGAAATATAACAAAAATAGACACAGTCCTGAGACATAGCTCAAGATATCTATATTATTCTCTAAAATACAACCAAGTACTATAATTTTTTTTAATTATTCTACTACCCCCACCAAGATATAAAGCTCACTAACCATTAAACTTGTCAGTTATTACATACAAAACACTCAAAATGGAAAATATAATATGGGCTTCACAAAACGTGACTGGAAAGGCAGATAAAGGAGGTGTAGGAGAGCTAAAACTAAGGCAGATGAGATTGGAATGATTATTAATGGTAATTTCGCAGCAACAAGAACTAAGACTTCTAGAAATCCGCCAAAAATAAAATTTGGAAGCTTTAAATTAAACAACAAAAATTAGGATGCATACTTCAGTTCAAAGCCGCTTTGTAGAAAATATGAAGGAAATTATAAAAATCTCCTATGAACAAAGGAAGACAAAAAAAATAATTAGGAATAGTAGCTAAAAGTGCTTTCCAACCCCACTCTAAAAAAGAAAACAAAACAAAAAATGCAGAGACGTGAAAAAAAAATATGTTCTCTTGTTAATATAGAGGTATATCGGAAAAATGTTCTAGAGAGAAAGATTATAAAACTTAAAATTGTACTAGTTAACATGTCATGAAAAGAAGAAAAAAAACCTCATTTAGATGAATATATGACCAACAAGGCCAGCATCTTCAGTACCATCATTGTGTCTTACGCTGCTGCTGGCATCTGCAGATGAGACAAATGCTCCAAACAAATAAAAATGAATATAAATACAACTTTTCAAATAACAAAAAAAACTTTGAACTTTGAAAGAATATAAAATGTAAACAAAACATGTGGTGCTGTGTTGACAATTGGCTTTTAACTACTATAAATTCATTTTATAGGAATGAGAATGCCGGTGGCACAAGTTTTTAGATCAGCAAGTTATCTGTCCTAGTAGCATGACCATTTTAAAATACAACAAAACACCCTAGTTTAGCTAAGTATAAAATCTGTCTTGTGTATATATGTATAAAAGCATGTGTTTTGTGCTTTGACAATCAGCTAAAAGGTGCATATACATAGTTTATACTTTCATAACAAATTTGAATAAACAATAGTTAATAATAAGTAAACATAAAAAACCCTGAGCAGGATTTAACATCTTACTGTGTTCCCAGTAGAAATTGCCAAGAGCCGTCCAAAAATATAAACTGAAAAACCAACCAAATTTACTGGCAGATATTAATAATAGAGCAAAAACCCTTAATTAACATCTTATTTTATCAATATAAACAAAAGTCCTTCGAGAGAACCAGATTCTTAAGATTACCAAGGGTAGTAGTGATGTGCAAATCTCTACAACATGTGACATGGTATGACTATAAGTAAAGGAAAAGGATGCTTTGCGTTTCTTTAAGAAATATAAATCTAAAAATGTAAAATGAAAGTGACAGATATAAGAGTTGTTTTTGGAAAATTTCTTGTTTTCTTGAATTGGTACGTATCAGATTGCAGGTGAGAGACCAAAAGGTACAAACTGGATAATCTAAATGCATACATTAGAGATAAATGCAGATGAGAGAGAATGGAAGTTGGTAAAGGCAGAATGAGTCGGATATAAGGACAGATGGGTTGGTAAGTTTGAAGGACTTACTTTGCCAGTAATTCCTTTTATCAACTGTGGTGAGAGAATGGAAGGATTAGATTGTGCAAGGGATTGGGTAGAAACTTCAGCATTCAGCAACAACTGTCTTCAAAGCAATGCTAGCAGTGTCCCGATGTTGATCCTTCACGTTAAGTATTTTGTCACACAGTTGACTGCTCATTTCGACAACCCTTGGCTCATTCATCTTCCTGACTAACGGAGCAAGGCTGCAAATTATAACAAAAAGAATTAAAACAACACTTAATCTGTAATGTGGAGAGTGATTTGATAATATAATATAAAAAGATATATGTACCATTTGACAGCAAGTCCAGAAACATCACTAGCAGCATGTCAAGTTGTTGTATGATGATATTTTTCAATTTAAGTTCGAGATCAGAATCGGCCCTAAAAGTGGGTTTGGTCAACTGACTAACCAGATCAGAAGTGACCATTTATCTCTGATCTTTATCCTTCCCAATCATCTGTGTCTGAGAATCATTGTATGGTTAGGTTATGTTGTGGCACAAACAAGTAAATAGTCGATAATAAGATTTCTTCGCACACAAAAACAATCATAAAGTACCTTACCTTTCCAAGTATCCTGGGCAAAGCTAGGTTGGCCATGTTTGCAGTGGCACTATTGTTGTATGAGTAATGTGGAATGTTGTTAGTTAGTTAGTTAGTTAGGGAATCTGAGAAGCAACAAACAGACAAATAAACAAACAAACAAGTTGAATTGAAAATAATCATTCATAAAAAAGACTTTGATTGGAGATTTATACGTAACATAACATATCATCATAATCAGAAACAAATAAAGTGAAGATTTATTGATTAATTTGATTTTTATTATACATCGGAGAATGGAATGTATCGGAGAAAGAGAGATAGAAGTGCAACCCTACGGCGAACATGGAACAGGGAAGTGGAGAAGAGATTTGAGGTTTGCAATCGGTGGTTGTTAAAGGAGACAGTGGTTTTGAGTCTAGGGTTTCCATTGTTGAGTCCACCATCTCTCGGCGCACGAGGAACAGAATTTTGCAGTTACACAGTGCGGCGGGAGTAAGCTGTTAAACATTAAACAAAGAAAATTTGAAGTCCAAATAACACGGTCGAATTAAAAACAACATTTTAAATGATTTGAATCAAAACAAGTAAAAGAAAATTTGAAGTCCAAATAACACAGTCAAATATGATTCAATTTTGAATATACATTTATCCTCTTCAAACTTTCAATATATTTGAAATTATTTAATCACAGTATTTATTAGTTAGTTCACCGAAATTAAAAACATTACTCTAAAATGCAACGCAAATGAGCAGCGACAAAATAATGACATTGAAAATAAGAAGAGTATATTTAACAGAGCTAAGGATCTATATTTAACATGCCTCCGATGCATAACTAAGGAAAATACCTCATTCCCTTCGGTTGTCCCTACCACCAAGTTTTCAAGTGCATTTATTTCTGTTTGGTACTTCCCCTCATGTGCCTTAAAAATATGGTTTTGCTTCAGATAGGCAGCACATTAAATTAGTCATTGTTCAATAGAATTATAAAACGATCACTTTTTTGCAAAAAAAATGCCATAAAGAATGTTAAACGTACACTTTCCTTGCTTTCTGCTTGATTTGAAACGCGTAACTCAATTACTTGCAGAATTTTCCTCATCAGGCATGCTGTAGTTGAGCCTAAACATTGTAAATAAATGGGAAATTCAAAGACTACTCAGTGACGCAATCAAATTTAAATTTAATTTTTTTTTATAACAATTTAAATTTTATTTTGCTACATAAGAAATAGATTATGATAAGGCTACCTGAGTTAGAGGGTATATCTATTTCTGTATTAACTTCTAAGAAAGTTTTCAACATTTATATCACTCCCTAAAATAATAAAAGGTTATAAATTTGATTGTGTTAGAATAAAAAAGATAAATGAAAAACAAAAACCTGAATAAGAAGTAGTCTGTTAATAAAAAAGCGGATATATCTAAATTAGAAAACCCGAATTAGACGGTATATCCGATTCTTCAGCATTAGTTGCGCATATCATTTGGTTCCAGTCATGATGATTAATCAATGTAATATCGACATCTGTACGATAAGAATGTTATTTTTGACTAAAAAAAAGATACTTAAAGAAGATAGGTTAAAAACTTATATTTACAATTATATGTTTCAATAAAGAACTTATTTTTTCTATCTGCTGGTTATGTCAGATAGGAAAAGTTATTATAAACAACTAGATAATAGTCATAAGAGTTGATATTGCATCTAATATAGCAGTCGGTGGTTTTTTAAACAGAGTACAAATATTTTTAATGATATAATCAGTTCCATTCTGTTTAGTTATGATTTTAATAAAACAATAGCATATTCAAACATAATTACCTTAGAATGCAATATGACGTGGTTTGATAGATTCCACATTCCGCCTAAACGAAGCTCTTAGTGAACATCTTGCACGATGAATAAATGTACCATTATGTACTGTATATTTCCCTGCCTTCAATGAATTTGTTGTCAGTGATGATTTTGCTGTAGAACAATGCTTTTTTAAAGATGAAGAACCAACTGAAGATATACAAAATCAAATTCAAAAACTCTAACTTAATTTCTTTCATAGAAGGCTAATTATATTCTGATAGTGAAAAATAACCATGCTGCAAAAACAGGGCAGATTTGGTTCAAAGCACAATTGCTATAAAACAGACACAACCAACACACTTCATGATGCAAAAAAAAAGGTACGTCCAAAATCACTACAGCAGGTTGAAATAGCAGTTGCAGAAGTATATTTCAATTAATAATAATTACAATACTATAAAAAATTGCATTTAAATTGATTCATTACCGTTACCTATGCAATATCATTTAAAGGAATTCTGCTCGCTGATCCAATAACACCATGCTCTCCTTGACTCCCAGGAATGGGTTTAGTCACCATATATTTCATAAAAACAAAATCAAAGATCCCCAAATTCATAATTAAAAAAATGTGAATATTAATTAGGAGACAACATTAGAAAATATTCAATTAAAGAGAATGAATATTCAATTAATATTCAACATTAGAAAACATTAGAAAATATTAAATTAAAGAGAATGAATGGGTTTGTTTGGATATAGTCACCTGATTATTCGATAACAAATTCTATCTCTTATCATTTTTGGGAAATCTCAACCATGCTCTATCTTCCCGTTTCCTTTTACCATTTGCAACAATTAAGAAATTAGGTTTCAAATTAGAGTAGAAAGCAAATCAATAAAATGACATAACCATATGGACAACGTAAAAAGGTTTAAAAAATAGCAATTGGGGACAAAATAATGCAACAGGGAAAAAAAAGTTTGGGTCGTCGTTACCTTCATCGGTGAAGGAGAGCACGTATGAGGAGGAGCATTTCAGATATGCGAAGAAAATGAAAAGTCGAAGATAATCAGATGAGAGATGACTTATAATAAAAGGAGGAAAGTAAGAGGTTGAAACCAAAAGGAAGTCGAAACTGAAAATTGATGCGACAGAATGAATCAGAACGAATGAATCAGTGAGTGAGTGATGTGCAGCGGAGAGGATTCATGGTGTTTAAGTTGATTTTAGGATTTCAAGTTTAGTCTGCGTGCAAACGAATGGGAGAGGGAAACGAAAGGGGGTAGCATTTTGATTTAGGATTTCAATTTTGTAACTTTCCAATCCAAATTATGTGAAACAGGACAACAAACATCCAATCTATAAATCATACATACTATCGTAATTTTTTAAAAAAATTTGAGTATCATAAAATAGAAAAGTTAATACCGTAACAAATAAAGAATTTCAAGGCACTGCCATTGTGCCCCTAAAATACAAGTGGTTAAACCAATTCAAAGAGTAAATCAAACAAATCCTCATACTCTTACCTTGATATAAGGGTGGAATACATCAGGAGAATGCGAAGATAATACCAATCTTGTAAATATCAGCGCTTCGATCTTCAAATTTGAGGTAGACAATTTGTCCTGAAAAGAAAAATAATAACAAAATATAGATCAATAGCAGAAACCACGTAAGAGTACAGAAAGGTTTAACTCAAGAGAGTATTGCTTACATTTAATGCTTTTTCAATTCCAGGAATGAGTGACCCAATGTGGTCTGCAAGACAGTTGGGCAAGACAACAACGAGTTCTTTCAAAACAGAAAAGGCACCACCCTGCAAGGACAAACTATGCTTATAATTTTTTAGACTTGAGTTTAATGGATATCAACCAAGTTTAATGCTTAAATATTTAATTACCTTTTTTTTTTGTTATATATTTAACTACGTTTGTTTTGATGGATTTCTCACGCAACTACCTACTGATAGACTTGACAATCTCTGACAGTTCTTGCTTCAACAACCAGTTAGGACCGCATTGCATGTCAGTGTTGAGACAGTCAAATTTGTGACACAGTATGAGTTATGAGGTAATAATTGTAAAAACTGGGCTTGACTATAGAAAAGTTGAAGTGATAGCCACAGTGAATGATCGTATTGCTCTTGACAAAGCTTATTAGTATTACTATTTATATATATATATATATATATATATATATATATATATATATATATATATATATATATATATATATATATATATATAGAATTTGGAAGCATACAAGGAGCTTTAGATATAAATTTAATTAGTGCTATATCTGTAAAAGCAGCAACGAAGCCATAGATACCATTCATAACAGAAGTGCTCTAAGATAACAAATGACATAGCTTACAAATCTTCTGGAAAACATGGAAAATATGAGGTATGATATAGGTTACAGGAGACATAGGTTACATAATGTCAAGTCCTTAAATTAAGGTATGAATTACTAGTGCTCAACAATATATAAAATTTATATATCAATAATTGAGGAATATTTTTGATATCTTCTACGCAACTAGTTTATATATATAAAAATATCATTTGACAATGGATCTTAAGATTTAAATAAACCTAGAAGTGTTCGGATTGAATGCACAAGCACCCATTGCATAAAGTTTCCAACATCAAAACAAATAATAAAACAAAATTGGACACAACGTACTTTCACATAAGAAAAGCAGAAGCCACTTGCCTCGTTTCTTTTACATCAGTCTGCCCTTTTGTGACATTTCCAGATTGACGCAAGAGCTCAATGAACGTATTAAATACATCCATATGCAACATATTCATATGTCAGATAAACAATCTTCGATCATAAAAGACAAAAAAAAAGCCTAACCTACCTTGACATTCTCTTCTATCTATTTAAATCTGTCAATCAGTTTTGGACAAGCCTGTAAGGCAGAAAATTGAAGGTTAGGCCAGTCAGGTAACTGAAGATTATAAAAGAGAGTGAACAGCCATACACACAAACAATTACACAATTTCTTTGGGATAAAAGAAATTTTATTGGAAAAACATATGGATACCAAAACTTCTAAACAAACTATAAATCTAGGAAACCAAATGTTTACTCATTACCCGGGGTATAAAATGATGGAAGAACAGAAATATCTCGGAAAAATAAAGAGAAGAATAGTTTAATTACAGATTACCAATAAGTGAAAGAAAAGATACCTCATCATACAGCTATGAAAGCAACTCAGGACGAGAAACCATCAATGCAGCTAAGCATTTAGCTGCTGCTCTGCGAACTTTCCAGCTGGCATCTTCATCATCTGTATATTCATTTGCACGCTCGCTGGAAAATAATATTGCATATATGACATTATAAACAAGAAAATTATTGTGCAAATATGAATACCATACAGGCAATAACCACATAGCCACATACTCATCCTCCTCTTCATGACCTTCATCATCAGTATCCTCCTCCATGTTATCAGTAAAGTTTGGGTCATAACTCAGATATGCCAGTGCCAGATGAAGAAAAATAAGCAATAACATCAAGAACTAGAGAAGTGGAAATACCTGAGAAGTCTCTTTCTAAGCCAATTGCCAACAGACGATCATCATTTAGTTTACGGTATGCCCGTGCAAAATAAAAAATACTATGATTAATTTTACGTACTATTATATTGGGATATCTCTAATATAAGTGGAAATACCTGAGAAGTCTCTTTCTAAGCCAATTGCCAACAGACGATCATCATTTAGCTTACGGTATACCCGTGCAAAATAAAAAATACAATGATTAATTTTACGTACTATTATATTGGGATATCTCTAATATAAGTCGAATCGCACAATAAAATCTCCAGTAACATTAAACAACACAGACTAATTAAAAGCAAAACATTTTGGTTTAAGAGTAGAAGCATCATTTTGGAATCAAACATCGTCAGTTTAAATAAAAATCAAGCCTGAAACAGAGGTAATGGAAACCTTTATTACCTTATCAAAGGCAAAGCATTCTTCAGATTCATTATTTTCACTTTTCTAAGACTACAATGCAATGTTGATTTTAGAAAATAAAAAATGGTAGGTTCTAAATTCTAATCACTGTAGTCTCACTCCAAGGTGAAAGATAATAACTTGCAAGCAAGTGATCATAGAAAAGACAAAAGCTATACGTTCAAAATATAGTAGAAGATTTAGATAAAAACCAAAGTATTGTTATTTAAAAAGATTTAGATAAAAAAAACAAAAAAGGTAGAGAGGATGATATGAAAATAGTTTAACTTTGAATATATCAAGAGTATTGCACGACATAATATGCAAAACAACTTGAGTTAGTGAGTAGTGTAAATTTTGGGTTCTCAATTTGAGAACAAAACCATAGACAACAAAGAGAAAATTTACTGAAAAAAAATATTGGCATTACAAAAATTACAAGAGAGCTGCTTTGCAACCCTGCCAGTGTTATGAAACTTGTGATTGATAAACAAAACCACTTTTCTGGAAAAAATGAAAACAAAGTAAAGTTAGAAGATTGAAATGCAATAGAAATTATGTCAATTTTCCACACTGAAAATGGCAAAAAATAAAAATATAATGGGAATTAGATGATTCTCACCGTAAAATGTAGTATCTCAGATAACCTCTTTCAAATCTCAAGTCACCCTCTTTCAATCCCTCTCTTCCTCTTAAAATTCCTTCAAATTGAAGTCTTGTCTTTCTAAATTTTCAGCAACCGAAATTTCGAGAAAATAAGAAGAAAATAGCAGTTAGAGAATTAGAGAAATAAAGGAAAGGAATCGCTGCCTAGAGGTTAACATGTCATGCGAGATGTTATTTTGATTGGAGGGGTATGAAAGTATTTGAATTTTGATAAAAGGGTAAAGTTGGAAAACAAAGCAGCATCTCCTAGGTAGTATATCGGGACAGACAAAAATAAAACCCAAAACACATGGAAACTACAACTATGAACATCATAGTTACTATAGGCACATAAATACCTGGGAGAGTTATGGTGGATATTAAGTAAAAATGTTTAGACCTTTTTTTTAGCACCAAGATCATGAAAATAATGTTAAGTTTCCCTCTAGAAAGCCTCACATCAATCTCATAACAGAAACAAAAGACATTTTTATGAGTTGATCAAGAACGAAATTAATATTTTTATCGATGCCTAAAAGGATCAGATAAGAGTTTAAAAAATGAGATAGATTTTTAATTGATACCGTGACTTGCTATTGAATGACTTCTTCGCCTTCTTTCCTGTTCCAGAACCTCTCTATTATGGCTTTTTATCCTTCGTATGGAATAACTCCCGTATTTCTTCTGTCCTTGAAGAGGAAGGCTTTCGCAAAGGATTAGATTTATTAGATTTCTTTTGAGGCTTCTTCAAAATCTTGTCAGAGTCTAGTGCCATCTTGGTGGTGGCCTTTCCTGCGTTTGCAGGTCGGTAAGCAAGATCAGCATGTGACAATCCAGCCTTTTCATTCTTATCTGTCCCCTCACCCTGCAATTTTATGCATTTCAATTTCAGCGGAACAGAAAGTGAGGAATAACAAATACATCCCAACCTTAACCATATAAAGTTAACAGGTAACGAGGGCTTACTTTTGGTTTGTCATCTTGCTCGTCATCCTCCAACATCTCTCTAGCCGCTTCCAACTTTCTGCGCTTCTTTCTATGCAAATTTTTCTGCATCAAAAAACAATAAGCCACAAAAAACAAACTTTAAATCCATGTAGAATTGCAAACATAGCTGAAAAGGCATTAGTGTGAAAATGAAATCATGATAGGCTTTTAAAAGATACTAACCCAACTAACTTGTGCCTTTCACACCCTCTCTTCTATGTCAACTGCAAATTTTTCTGCATCAAAAAACAATAAGCCACAAAAAACAAACTTTAAATCCATGTAGAATTGCAAACATAGCTGAAAAGGCATTAGTGTGAAAATGAAATCATGATAGGCTTTTAAAAGATACTAACCCAACTAACTTGTTCCTTTCACACCCTCTCTTCTATGTCAACTGCCAACAGACGATCGTCATTTAGTTTACCGTATGCCCGTGCAAAATAAAAAATACAATGATTAATTTTAGGGACTAATATTTGGATATCTCTAATATAAGTCGATTCACACAATAAAATCTCCAGTAACATTAAAAAACAGACTAATTAAAAGGAAAACATTTTAGTTTAAGAGTAGAAGCATCGTTTTCGAATCAAACATCGTCAGTTTATATATAAATCAAGCCTGAAACAGAGGTAATGGAAACCTATATTACCTTATCAAAGGCAAAGCATTCTTCAGATTCATTATTTTCACTTTTCCAAGACTACAATGCAATGTTGATTTTAGAAAATAAAAAATGGTAGGTTCTAAATTCTAATCAATGAAGTCTCACTCCAAGGTGAAAGATAATAACTTGCAAGCGCAAGTGATCATAGAAAAGACAAAAGCTATACGTTTAAAATATAGTAGAAGTAGATCAAACATTGTAAACAAACAAAAACCAAAGTATTGTGATTTAAAAAGATTTAGATAAAAAAACAAAAGAGGTAGAGAGGATGATATGAAAATAGATGAACTTTGAATATATCAAGAGTATTGCACAACATAATATGCAAAACAACTTGAGTTAGTGAGTAGTGCAGATTTTGGGTTCTCAATTTGAGAACAAAGCCATCGACAACAAAGTAAAAATTTACTGGAAAAAAATATTAGCATTACAAAAATTATAAGAGAGATGCATTGCAACCCTGCCACAGTGTTATGAAACTCATGATTGATAAACGAAACCACTTTTCTGGAAAACATGAAAACAAAGTAAAGTTAGAAGATTGAAATGCAATAGAAATTATGTCAATTTTCCACACTAAAAAATGGAAAAAATAAAAATAAAAATATAATGGGAATTAGATGATTCTCACCGTAAAATGTAGTATCTCAGATCACCTCCTTCAAATCTCAAGTCACCCTCTCACGATCCCTCTCTTCCTCTCAAAATTCCTTCAAATTGAAGTCTCATCTTTCTAAATTTTCAGCAACCGAACTTTCAAGAAAATAAGAAGAAAATAGCAGTTGGAGAATTGGAGAAATAAAGTAAAGGAAACCGCTGCCAAGAGTTTACTATGTTACGCGAGATGTTGTTTTGATTGGAGGGGTATATGAAAGTATTTGAATTTTGATAAAAGGGTAAAGTTGGAAAATAGAGCAGCATCACCTTGGTAGTATATGGGGACAGACAAAAATAAAACCCAAAACACAGGGAAACTACAACTATGAACATCATAGTTACTATACGCACATAAATACCGGGAGAGTTATGGAGGATTGAAGTAAAAATGTTTAGACTTTTTTTTAGCATCAAGAAAATGAAAAGGATTATATCATTATTTGTTAAGTTGCCCCCTAGAAAGCCTCAGTCCACAACTCCACATCAATCACATAACTGAAACAAAAGACATTTTTATAAGTTGATCACGAATGAAATTAATATTTTTATCAATGCCTAAAAGGATCAGATAAGAGTTTAAAAAATGAGATAGATTTTTAAGTGATACCTTGACTTGCTTTTGAATGACTTCTTCGCCTTCTTTCCTGTTCCAGAACCTCTCTTTGCATTTCTTCTGTCCTTGAAGAGGAAGTCTTTCGCGAAGGATTAGATATATTAGATATCTTTTGAGGCTTCTTCAAAATCTTGCCAGAGTCTAGTGCCCTCTTTGTGGTGGCTTTTCCTGCTTTTGCACGTCGGTAGGTAAGCAAGATCAGCATGTGTCAATCCTTTTCATTCTTATTTGTCCCCTCACCCTGCAATTTTATGCATTTCAATTTAAGTGGAACAGAAAGTGGGGAATAACAAATACATCCTAACCTTAACCATATAGAGTTAACAGGTAATGGGGGCTTACTTTTGGTTTGTCATCTTGCTCGTCATCCTCCAACATCTCTCTAGTTTCAACTTTCTGTGCTTCTTTCTAGGCAAATTTTTCTGCATCAAAGATATTTCCATCAAATAAACAAAGAGTACATGCAACCTTATGTACATTTTATATGTAACAAAACAAACTGATCTGTATGCAGAACAAGAATGGGAAACACTTCATACCTCTCGTTCCCGCTTCCTCTTTTCCTTCAATTTTAGGTCTTCAGCTTGCTGGGCACTAACCACCTTATGAGAAGAACAGTCTTCCCCTTATTCCAAGGATGCCTGTTAACATTCATTTCATTTCTTGAGAACAAAGCCATCGACAACAAAGTAAAAATTTACTGAAAAAAAATATTGGCATTACAAAAATTATGAGAGATGCATTGCAACCCTGCCACAGTGTTATGAAACTCATGATTGATAAACGAAACCACTTTTCTGGAAAAAATGAAAACAAAGTAAAGTTAGAAGATTGAAATGCAATAGAAATTATGTCAATTTTCCACACTGAATATGGAAAAAAAATATAATGGGAATGAGATGATTCTCAACGTAAAATGTAGTATCTCAGATCACCTCTTTCAAATCTCAATGAACGTATCTCAGATCACCTTTTGTGACATTTCCAGATTGACGCAAGAGCTCGATGAACGTATTAAATACATCCATCTGCAACATATCCATGTCAGCTAAACAATCTTGGATCATAAAAGACAACAAAAAAAGGCTAACCTACCTTGACATTTTCTTCTATCTCTTTAAATCTGTCAATCAGTTTTGGACAAGCCTGTAATGCAGAAAATTGAAGGTTAGGCAGTCATGTAACTGAAGACTAGACACGCTACCCTGATCAAGATCCTTATAAATCACATCCAAAAGATGTTCTACCAATAACTGCCTATCATCAGCACCTCTAATTAAATTTAACTGTGTCCTTGCATAGACCATTAGGGAATCCTGCAATAGAAATAATAATAGAGAAATTTGAAAAATGTAAATGCAATTCATAAGTTTATTTGTTATAAGTGCAACCGTGAGAGACCTTAAGCACTCGATCATGTGTTGTCAGCCAACATTGAAACATTAACTCCTGCATAGCATTATGAATCTCCAACAACTGAAAGCCCAAATTTGGACCATCATTTAACAAATATGTATTGATACATTCAACAAGTTTGTGTGATATTTTTCCTTCTTCCCTGAAGAAAGTAACAAAACAAAAGCCATATTGTACTCTAGCAGATAATGATAATAGTAAAAAAGAAAAACATTGAATCGCCTTAGGAAATACCTAATGAATGAACAGATCTTGACAAATCCCTTAACAATGTCTTCTCGTAGATTAACAGGGTAGTCTCCAGGAGGATAATCCAAAAGTGAATGAAGAGTTAAGATATTGCGGAAGACCTCTTCTTTGGAAGTAAAATGACTTATGTTTTTCCCATTCAAGCTTGCTTCAACTTTCTCAATGTACAGCATCACCAGGCCTAGCCATAAAGAATTTGATTAGAAGAACAAAAACGGAAGATTAAAACAGACAGTTGTGGTTAGAAGTCACAACGGTGCACGCTTCATGTTTGCAAAAACATACTGCAATAAACGCGCTTCCTCATCTGAAAAGAAAAAGATAATATAAAGATAATGATACTATAAAACAAAGAAAAAGGGATTGTTTTAACTTTTAAGTGATCTCATTAAAGTCTCTCATTTAGTAGCTCCTCTGAAAATTCTACCTAAAACCTTCACTGATTCTCTCCATCCCTATGACCAAAAATTCATTTCAATGCATTTGACTACAATATTGTTTGATACTACCATTCTAAGAGACCACTTAGTATCCACAATCATGAATAAATTAAAATTTTGGAAATATTTCGGATTGAAATTCCTGCTTTTGTAACCAATTATTAAAATCAGCCAACAAGGCAATTAGTAAGCTGTTAAAATTAATTATTAGATTAGATTAGATATAGACCAATTCTACATGACAAACTAGAAAACTATTAGACTCATTCTAGCTGGTCCCTTCATTTACTCTAATGCATGCAATCTTTTTCTTCTTCTCATAAAGGAAAATAAGGAGCACCATATGCTACCCTAAACATAAACAAAAACTCACTTTCAACCACAAAAATATCCACATCCACCTCACAATTTGTATTCAGATCTGAAAAGGAATCTAAGCTAAGGGTCCACTCCCCCACCCCCCAAATATAAACACTGTTATGTTATCACAAAGGCACAAATACAAATTTCACACTAAAAACACAGATCATAGAAAAAAACTACCTCCTTATAAATCATAAGTCATAACTACAAGCAAAATTAAAATGAAAATAAAATAAAAAATAAAAAATAAATTATGTTATTCCTCTATTTACAAGGAAAATGACAAGGGCCATTAAGCTATGTTAATTCATTGATTTATTATGAATTTTCAATCTCAATTCTTAAAAACTGCAAATGTAACAGTAAAAACAAAATCTTAATCTTAACAACATAAGTAACAGTAAAACAAACAAGCAAACAAACAAACAAAAAAATTGAAAAACACAAGGACTTACTAAAATTAAAGGCTTCAAAACATTTCAAAGATCAAAGAGCTATAAATAGTACCTTGTCCAGGTGGACTTTCAAAATCAAACTTAAAAGATGATTTCTTGATAGATTCAACAGGCTTCCCTCTACCCCTTTTCCAAGCAGAGAACTCTCCAGTCAACGGAATCAACGATGAAATCGGCATAGGCGAAAGCGCTGTTACAGCCCCTGCAGGCTTACCATCTGGTCCATACTTCCTTGGTCTCCCCCTCTTCTTTTTCAACGCCGGCACCGTCGCCGGTGATGTCACCGGTCGATGTGGATAACAACTTGATCCCTTCCTGGTAATGTAAAAGATAGTACCACGAATTAGAATCGAATACAAGAACCTCGAAGCATGTACACAGAAAAGAAAATTCAATAATAAATAAAGATTATCCAACTCAATCATAACAAACACAACATCATTTTTTTTTTTGGGTTTAGGGTTATAATAACTATAATAATCTAATTAAAATTAGATTAAAAAATAGATGAACAACTTCTTTATCCAAATCAAAACAGTGATAATCATACAAATTGAAATCCGATAGAACAGAATAACGAATTTCAAAAGAAAATTGAACACGGTATGCATGAAATTAAAACCTAAAACGAATAGTGAAAAAGTTTTCGCAGCGATGAAGTAAAGAAATGTGAATAGTGAGTTTTGAAAGGGATTGAAGGTTACTTACTTCGCGAGGTTTAACTTTCTCCGATGAGAGATTTTCTACAATCTCTCGAACGTCTCTGGAACTGATTTTCCCCATTGTCGCTACGGAATTAGCCGTTAAACATCAAGTTATGTAGAGGCGGCGTTGAGATATGTAACGGTAAAATGAAGGGTTTTATACTCTCGGAGACCAATTTCGGCCGTTGTTTCAGTGTTAAGAGAGAGCGCAAGCTGAGATTAAAAGCTAAGCCTTTGTTTTAAATTTTAATGGTGTTGATTTTTTTTCTTAACGTTATAATATTTTTTATTTTTATTTTTTTTCAAAGAGTTTCTAATGGTCGATTGGTAGTAGTAAACAACACATGAGAAAATGGGATTCCATGCCAGAGGATTACTAGTTTACTACCCACCCCCAACTTTGACAAACACACCTCCTCTTTTCTGATTTTACAAAAATGTCTATTTTAATTATGAACCCAAAGTTGGGGTCTTGGTCCCTTGGATATGAAATATGGATGAGTTTTTTTTTTCTGTTGCTTTTCGCAAAGCACACCTTCTGCGTTTTATTTTTACTTCTTCCGTTATTTAAATAGTAGACATTATAAAAATAAAAAATTTGATGTTTTTTAAGATTAATTAGTGAATTACTAATAGGTCGGTTGGGTATTTAGCAAAAGAGGATAGATTTCCACGACTTATAGTGAATTAAAGTTTGAATCTCGATTAAAAGATGGTGTAATCTAATAATTTGTTAGATTATTGATGTTTCAAACGCTAGTTTTTTCCTTTACGTATAATACTCGGTTTAATTATAATACTAAAAAATGTGGTTAATTTAATTCATGATCAAATTAAACAGAATTTCCCAATTTCCAACATGATCAAAATTAATATATACAATCATATATCGTTATTCAATAAATATATCGTTATTCAATAAATATAAACAATATAAACAATAATATTACCATAAAAAATTTTTTAGGCCACTAGACCTCCTCGACGAACTATTTGGGCCTGCGCGCCATGAGCTTGTAATTTATTTACTTTTTATTTCATGACAATTTATTTTTGGGGGCCTGCGTGCCCGACTTTTGTAATACCTGAACAAGTGGGTTTTTATGCCCGGTATTTTTATGACAGTGCCCGTTTTGTTGCTCCCGCTCGTCTATTGTGTGCTCCTCGTTTGTATGTTCAAATTACTGTTTTCGCTTTTGTCTTTGCTAAGTTATGCTTGTGTGAAATATGCATGTCTTTATGCTTGCTCGTTTTTAACTTAACAAATTTTTGGTTTTGATATTCGTATACTTGCTCGACATTGTTGTATGCCTGCCCGACAAAACCATTTTTTCTATTTGCAAGTTTTTGTTGCGAGCGCGTTTCGTCGAGGAGGTCGTCCTCGGATTTAACTTAGAAAGTTTAGGGAACTATCTAAGCGCCTAGAGTTGTTTTCTGAGGCTAATACGGAGGCCGACACGTTGTTGTGCCCGCCCCCGCGGCTTGAACTTCCCATCGCGAGCTGGGCGTTAAGCCTTGGCACGAAGACGAGGAGCTTGTCTCAAAGGTCATCCTCGTCGGGGAGACGCTCTGCCCTTCCTGAGCCAGAGTATCTCCTTTTCAATTGTTGGATCGAGCACGTGTGCCCGCGTGCTTTCCGTTGTCGAGGTGTCGGGCTCGTTGCTAGAGGATCCGAGCAGCCTTTTAGGGGTGTTTTTTACTTTGGCAATAACTTAGCTATAATATTGTTTTAATTTTTGGGCGTTCCAAGGTCGAGGAAGTTTCTTTCCTCGAAGATCCTCGAGATAATACGCGCCATTTTCTGTTTTGTCAATGACGCGATATGGTCCTTCCCAGTTGGCCGCCAATTTACCATCCTGGGAGTCCTTAGCATTTCGTCTTAAGACGAGGCTGCCCACTTCAAATTCTCTTTTGATGACTTTGACGTCATGTCAGGAAGCTATTTTCTGTTTAAGGGTGGCTTCCCGAAGGGATGCCCCCGTTCGGATCTCTTCGACGAGATCAAGCTCTTCACGGAGAGCTTCGTCGTTCATTTCTTCTTCGAGCGGTTGCTCGGTTCGGCGAGATGGCTCGCCCACTTCCACGGGGATGACTGCTTCTGTTCCATATACCATTCTAAATGGAGTCTCCCCGGTTGTGGAGTGTGGTGTTGTGCGATAGGCCCAAAGGACGCTTTCGAGCTCCTCGACCCATTTCTTTTTATTTTGGTCCAATCTTCGTCTTAGGCCGCGCAGGATTACTCTGTTGGCGGCCTCGGCTTGCCCGTTAGTTTGGGGATGTTCCACGGAGGTGAAATGTTGCTTGGTCCCCAGGACAGCGAGGAAGTCTTGGAATCCTTTGTCCGTGAATTGAGTCCCGTTGTCCGTGACGACGGCTTGTGGTATCCCAAATCGGCAGAGTACGTCGCGTTTGAAGAAACGGAGTATCCTGAACGACGTTATGTCGGAGAGGGGTTCTGCCTCTACCCACTTGGTGAAGTAGTCCACGGCGACTATTAGAAATTTATTTTGGTGGAGTCCCTTTGTGAAAGGGCCAAGTATATCCATGCCCCACCAAGCGAAGGGCCATGGTGACGACAAAGATTTGAGTTCGTGGGGAGGAGCTAGGTGCATGTCCCCATGTCGTTGACATTTGTCGCATTTTTTCACATGGTCCTTAGCGTCTTGCTGCATGGTGGGCCAGTAATATCCTGTTCGGAGAGCTTTTCTGGCCAGCGATCTTCCTCCCAGGTGCTGGGCGTTGATCCCCTCGTGTACCTCGCGCAGGATGTAGTCGACTGTTTCCTCGTCGACGCATTTTAGGAGTGGGATTGAGAACCCTCGTCTGTATAACTTTCCGTCGAGGATGACATATGCGCATGCTCGACGTCTTATTATTGCAACTTCTTTCTGATTGTCGGGGAGGGTTCCATTTGCGAGGAAGTTATAAACGGGGGTCATCCAGCAATTTTTGTCGCCAATGACATTTATGTCGAGGACGTTGGTCGTCTTCTCGATGCTTGGTCGAGGGAGTATTTCTTGAATGACGGATTTGTTTCCGCCTTTCTTTTTTGTGCTCGCCAGTTTGGACAGGATGTCTGCCCGTTTGTTGTGCTCGCGTGGAACGTGTTGCACTTCCACGGAGTTGAACTTAGTGATTTTTTCCTTCACTAATGCTAAATACTCGGAGAGGTTATCATTTTTGGCTTGATACTCTCCTAATACTTGTGAGGCAACAAGTTGTGAATCTGTGAAGATTTTAATTTCTTTTGCCTCCATGTCCTCGGCCAACCGTAGTCCTGCTAGGAAGGCTTCGTATTCTGCTTGGTTGTTCGATGTCGGGAAGGATAGTGCTAGGGATACCTCGATGATGATCCCGTTCTCGTTTTCCAAGATAATTCCTGCTCCTGCTCCCGTGACGCTCGATGCTCCGTCGACGAATATTGTCCATTTGTCTGCCTCGCTTGTCGTGGAGGCTGGACTCGTCATTTCGGCCACAAAGTCTGCTAGGACTTGTGATTTTAGCGCTTTTCTGCTTTCATAACGAATGTCGAATTCGGAAAGCTCGAGGGACCATTTGAGCATCCTGCCCGCCATATCTGGCCGACCAAGCAATGACTTGATTGGTTGGTCGGTTCGGACTACGATTGTGTGTGCTAGGAAGTAGTGGCGTAGTCTTCTTGCTGCGTTGATCAAGGCAAGGGCCACCTTCTCGATTTGTGTATATCTGAGTTCGGGCCCCTGGAGAGCCTTGCTTGTAAAGTACACTGGTTTTTGTCCTTGCGTTGTTTCACGGACAAGGGCTGCGCTGACGGCCTCAGATGCGACGGAGAGGTAGATGTATAACACTTCCTCGACATCCGGGCGCGAGAGGACTGGGGGTTCGGACAGGGCCTTCTTAAGATGTTGGAGGGCCTGCTCGCACTCGTCCGTCCATTCGAACACAGCTTCTTTCCTTAGTAATTTGAAAAGCGGTAATGCGTGTTGAGCAGATTTTGCTACGAAGCGAGACAATGAGGTCAGCATTCCGTTCAGGGTTTGTATGGATTTTTTGTTGTTCGGAGTTGGGAGCTCCGTAAAGGCACGACATTTGTCGGGGTTGGCTTCGATTCCTCGTTCTGTTAGGTAGAATCCGAGGAACTTTCCTGCTCGTACCCCGAAGGTGCACTTTTCTGGGTTGAATCGCATGTTGTGTTTTCTGGCCTGCTCGAAGACCTTACGTAAGTGGGCGGTATGGTCGATTTCCTCATGGGATTTTACGATCATGTCGTCCATGTAGACTTCGAGCATGTCGCCTATTTCTCCCCGGAATACTTTGTTCATCATCCGCTGGTATGTAGCACCAGCGTTTTTTAGACCGAAGGGCATTACGTTGTAGTAATAGTTGCCCGACTCGGTCATGAAAGCTGTTTTTCCCCTGTCGGCCACAGCCATTGGGATTTGGTTGTATCCTGAATATGCATCCATAAAAGACAATAATTTAAAGCCAGAAGAATTATCGACTAGTTTATCAATGCAAGGTAAAGGATAGGAATCTTTAGGGCAAGCCCTATTGAGATCGGTATAGTCAACACACATGCGCCATTTTCCATTAGATTTTTTCACAAGTACAACGTTAGACAACCAGGTAGTGTATCTGGCTTCAGAAATAAAATTTGCCTCTAGGAGGTCTTTTACAGCTTTTTCAGCAGCCTCCGCTTTTTCGGGAGACTGCCTACGCCTACGTTGCACTACGGCACTAGCAAGTGGGTCGACAGTAAGTTGATGACAAGCGATGTTTGGATCCAGCCCGGGCATGTCGGTAGCGTGCCATGCGAACAAGTCAGCATTTTCTCTAAGGCAGGCTTTCAACTGCTTCCTCGCCAACTCGGGGAGCCCCGTTCCAATCTTGACTCCTTTTTCTGGATCCTCGCCAAACTGGACTATCTCAAAGTCGCCATCTGGAATAGGGCGGTAATGTTCTTTGCTCGCCTCGTCGTCCTCCTTCTCCTCCTTCTTCAGTTTTTTCTCCTCCTTGTGTTCTTTCTTGGAGGTGCGGCTGTCAAGATCCACATAACTCACACTTGGTCCGGGCATACTTGGTGGTGCTTCCGGGGACGGCTTTGGTGGTGTTTCCGAGGAAGGCTTTGGCTTCTTTGGTTCAGGCGCTTTGCCAATGAAATTGTTGCCTTTGGATGCTGCGTCAAAGCACCTCCTCGCGGCTTCAATGTCCCCGTGTAGCGTAGCAACCTGCCCCTTATGAGTGTAATACTTCATCTTCAGGTGGGCAGTGGAGGGGACAGCGATCAGGTCTGCTATGGCTGTTCTGCCTATGATGCATTGGTAGAGGCAGGGGCAGTCTACGACCAAGAATTTGACCCTGATCGACTTGGCGGTTTCCTCGGAGCCAAAAGTGACTATGAGGTCGACATAGCCCCAAGGCCTAGTGGTTGCCCCGTTGAATCCTGTGAGATCTGAGCCCAAGTACGGGGTGAGGTGTGTCTCGTCCAGCTGTAAGGTCCTGAACAAACTGGCGTACATAATGTCGCAGGAGCTCCCCGGATCGATGAGGACCCGACGAACGTCCATGTTGGCCATGTCTGCCCGGACGAGGAGGGGAATTTGGAAATTGGCTGTCCCACCGGGCAGCTCTTCTCGATAGAAGGCTAAAGGCATTGATCGCCCCTTCGCCTTGTCCAGCGTTGCGTTCATATTCGAGGACGTGTTGATGAGATCCTCGAATTTTCTTTTTATTGATCCGACGGTGTGCTTGTCCATATGACCGCCGGATATGACGAATGAGTCTGTAAAATACTCCCAAGTGCTAAGCGTGGGACCAGTATAGGTGTCCCCAAAACCGCTGGGGATAGCAAAATCTTCTGGCCGGGACACGCTCATAGCTATCTGCTTGGCGTTGTTCTGCCCGGCTGGTTGGGGAGGTACCTCCTCGACAGCGCGTGTCTCCGCGGCCTCTGGTCGAGGGTCGTTGTTTCTTTTGACGAACTCTCTCAGGTGTCCGCTCCTTATCATTATTTCAATAGCATCCTTGAGCTGGATGCAGTCACTAGTACAGAAAACATTTTTTACATCTGGCCAAAACCCCCTTTTACATCTGGCCCAAGTCAGAGGTAGACGTACGAGAAGTAGTAAGTTTATGCTTTTTACATCTGACATTCGCCAGATGTAAAAGTATCCCCTTTTACCTCTGTTCTCGTGTTTCAGCTGACCAATTTTTTTTTTTAATTAAATTGGACCTTTTACATCTGACCAAGTCACCAGATGTGAAATAGTAACTTTATTTAATTTTTTTTTTTTTTTCAAAATCCTGCGTTTTTTTTTTTTTTATATTTTTAAATCCTATTTTGTAATTAAAAAAAACCAAAATAGCATTACAATTCAACATTCAACCAAAATACAATTACATTCAACCAAGTCATTAAAATTCAACATTCAACCAAAATACAATTACATTCAACCAAAGTCATTACAATTCAAATAAAATACCAAGTCTTACAAGTCAAGCAAAATACCAAAACAATCCAAAATGTTATAACATTCAAGCAAAATACAAGTCATTACAATTCAAAACATCCTAGTTAATGTGAATCCATTGTAACTAGCTAGCTCCTAAACCTCATCATCGGAAACAACATAATCTACCTCGGGATTGTACAGGTCAAGAAAACAAGTAGCCCAGTTGTTTCGCAATTCATACATCTCCTCCTCGGTTAATGACGTGGGATCATTGAACACCTACAATACATATACATGATCAAGAATGAAGCATATGAGAAGTGAGAAGGCTAGGATTAAAATGATGCCATTATAATTCCAAATACAAAACACAGCTAGGAAACTACAACAGCTAATGCAGCTAGGAAACAGGACAGGAAACACAGCTAACTACAACAGGAAACACAGCTAGGAAACTACAACAGCTAAGACAATTGTGAGAAATGTCAAGAATTTCTAATTGTAAGATACTTAAATCATGAATAATTAACTTTTTTACGGTTTGAATCTGAAGCATCAAAATTATAAGAATACTTATTCATTCTTTCACGTCGAACATATACCGAAAGAAAGATGCAGCCACAATGGATTTTATTTCCGGTCATTTTTACATCAAGTTTGACATAAATAAACCATATATTTAGTAAATTTCCAATCTCTCTATCAAGGCTATATAAACACTGGCCTTCTTTCTTAATTTTATTATAGTCCCTGCATTGCATCTAAACAAAACATAAAACATGTCAAATAGAAGAAGTTAGAAGCAAAGCGTGTGAGAATTGAGAACATATAAGAATTACTTTAATTCAAGTTTTTTAAAATAAAAAACTATGGATTAAGCATTACTCTAAAATCAAGAAGGTAAAATCTGAAATTAAAGTTGAAAAAAAAAATGGATTGTCAATTTTTGAATAGCCATAAACTTGGTAATTCAAATGTGGAAGTTTCTCCAATACAAAGGAAAAGCAGCTTATGAAGTAATGAGATATGTCTTTGGCTTGCTGAAAACCTTTGCAAACCGGATAATCTTTATATAGAATCTTCACATCTCTTTTCATTTGTATTGGAGAAACTTCCACATGAAAATTGCAAAGGAAGTTAATGCAATGATAATGTATTGGCATTGCAAATAAAAAGCACAAAAATTACCTTCACAAAGACCCAATTTTTTCTCGGGATCCATGTGATCTCATTAAATTTTTTTACCCTGCCATTGAAAACACACTAAAAATTAAATGAATAAAATGCCATCAATACAGGAAATAATGAAATTGAGAGGAAAACATTACAAAAAAAAAAAAGAAAGAGAGAAGATAAAAGCAAATCAAGAGAGAACCGAGGAGTTTTTTTTGGCGAAATCCGGATATTCTAGTACCCGCATGCTTATTTTTCACCGCTGCTGCAGAGAGAATTAAGAAGAAACCAAAAAAACCAAAATGTCAGATTTATGGCGTGTTGGGATTAGAAGCAAATCTAACTAAAGAAAATCCTTAGAACAAACAAAAAGAGAAGTAGAAAAGTTTGGAAAATCGAACAGAGAAATATTGTTGAATAGAGTAGAAGTCAAAAGAGAAAACTACCTTACTAACCGGTTGAAATTTGAAGGAAGTTATGCCTGTTTTGATTTGGGAAAAAAGAGAAGATTTTATTTATCTTTTGTATAGTAACTGGCAGGGGCAAGGAGATTGTATGGCACAATGAATTGGGTTGTTTGAATTTTACAAATTTTACAAGTATAATACATGTCTGACTTCTATGTCCTTGTTCCATATAATCTCTTCCAAGATATTACGAGGCGTATTGCCTTCATTCTCCAACCGGAATTCAAAAGGTCCTACGTAATGAATAGGTGGTCCAGTTGGTGGTCTTCTCCTTATTCTTATACCTTGCGTAGCAGCAACCTCATTATGAAACATTCCTACTTCCCATTCCTTAACTTTGAGAGCATCAACCACGGATTCGCTGGACGTGGCAATTGAAGCTGAACCTTCATTAGGCTCCACCTAATCAAAAACACAATTATCACAAAGTGCTTCGCATAATTGCATCAACATACACTCCGATTGAAAACATATATGATATATCAGTTAAAAATCAACTAAATTCACTAGACACGACTATTGTAGCTGAACTTTCACTACGTTCCACCTTAATCAAACCACCAATAGAACAGAACAATCACATCAGAACAGACTCCAATAGAACAAATGAACACATATATCAGTTAAAAATCAAATAAATTCACTAGATGTAACAATTGCGCTAAACCTCAATTAGGGTTTACCTTAATCGGGGTAGACAATTGTGGAATAACCTGCCAAATATATCATTGAGAATGATAACCAGTCCATGAATCATGAATCCGAGGGAAGATACGTTTCACAAAGCAATAAGGTTTTTGAACTCCTCCTAGAATAATAGTTTTAACTACACAAAATATCCTGCCAATTGTTTTTATGGTTTTTGGCCTATTTTAGGGTCGTTTTTATGGTTTCTGACCAATTTTAGTGTTTGTAGTCGTTTTTATGAGTTTTGGCCAATTTTAGTGTTTGTAGTCGTTTTTATGGTTTTCGGCCAATTTTAGTGTTTGTAGTCGTTTTTATGGGTTATGGCCAATTTCAGTGTTTGTAATCGTTTTTATGGTTTTTGGCTTATTTTAGGGTCGTTTTTATGGTTTTTGGCCAATTTTAGTGTTGGTAGTTGTTTTTTTGGATTTTGGCCAATTTTAGTGTTTGTAGTCGTTTTTATGGTTTTTGGCCTATTTTAGGGTCGTTTTTATGGATTTTGGCCAATTTTAGTGTTTGTAGTCGTTTTTATGGTTTTTGGCCTATTTTAGGGTGGTTTGTATGGTTTTTGGCCAATTTTAGTGTTTCTAGTTGTTTTTATGGTTTTTGGCCTATTTTAATGTTTGTAGTCGTTTTTATGGTTTTTGGCCTATTTTAGGGTCGTTTTTATGGTTTTTGACCAATTTTAGTGTTTGTAGTCGTTTTTATGAGTTTTGGCCAATTTTAGTGTTTGTAGTCGTTTTTATGGTTTTTGGCCAATTTTAGGGTCGTTTTTATGGTTTCTGACCAATTTTAGTGTTTGTAGTAGTTTTTATGAGTTTTGGCCAATTTTAGTGTTTGTAGTCGTTTTTATGGGTTATGGCCAATTTCAGTGTTTGTAATCGTTTTTATGGTTGTTGGCCTATTTTAGGGTCGTTTTTATGGTTTTTGGCCAATTTTAGTGTTGGTAGTTGTTTTTTTGGATTTTGGCCAATTTTAGTGTTTGTAGTCGTTTTTATGGGTTATGGCCAATTTCAGTGTTTGTAATCGTTTTTATGGTTGTTGGCCTATTTTAGGGTCGTTTTTATGGTTTTTGGCCAATTTTAGTGTTGGTAGTTGTTTGTTTGGATTTTGGCCAATTTTAGTGTTTGTAGTCGTTTTTATGGTTTTTGGCCTATTTTAGGGTCGTTTTTATGGTTTTTGACAAATTTTAGTGTTTGTAGTCGGTTTTATGGGTTTTGGCCAATTTTAGTGTTTGTAGTTGTTTTTATGGTTTTTTGCCTATTTTAGGGTCGTTTTATGGTTTTTGGCCTATTTTAAAGTCGTTTTTATGGCTTTTGACCAATTTTAGTGTTTGTAGTCGTTTTTATGGGTTTTGGCCAATTTTAGTGTTTGTAGTTGTTTTTATGGTTTTTGGCCTATTTTATGGTTTCTGACCAATTTTAGTGTTTGTAGTCGTTTTTATGAGTTTTGGCCAATTTTAGTGTTTGTAGTCGTTTTTATGGGTTTTGGCCAATTTTAGTGTTTGTAGTTGTTTTTATGGTTTTTGGCCTATTTTAGGGTCGTTTTTATGGTTTCTGACCAATTTTAGTGTTTGTAGTCGTTTTTATGAGTTTTGGCCAATTTTAGTGTTTGTAGTCGTTTTTATGGTTTTCGGCCAATTTTAGTGTTTGTAGTCGTTTTTATGGGTTATGGCCAATTTCAGTGTTTGTAATCGTTTTTATGGTTTTTGGCCTATTTTAGGGTCGTTTTTATGGTTTTTGGCCAATTTTAGTGTTGGTAGTTGTTTTTTTGGATTTTGGCCAATTTTAGTGTTTGTAGTCGTTTTTATGGTTTTTGGCCTATTTTAGGGTCGTTTTTATGGATTTTGGCCTATTTTAATGTTTGTAGTCCTTTTTATGGTTTTTTGCCTATTTTAATGTTTGTAGTCCTTTTTATGGTTTTTTGCCAATTTTAGTGTTTGTAGTCGTTTTTATGGTTTTTGGCCAATTTTAGGGTTGTTTTTTTGGTTTTTGACCAATTTTAGTGTTTGTAGTCGTTTTTATGGTTTTTGGCCAATTTTAGTGTTTGTAGTCGTTTTATGGTTTTTGGCCTATTTTAGGGTCGTTTTTATGGTTTTTGACCAATTTTAGTGTTTGTAGTCGTTTTTATGAGTTTTGGCCAATTTTAGTGTTTGTAGTCGTTTTTATGGTTTTTGGCCAATTTTAGTGTTTGTAGTCGTTTTATGGTTTTTGGCCTATTTTAGGGTCGTTTTTATGGTTTTTGACCAATTTTAGTGTTTGTAGTCGTTTTTATGAGTTTTGGCCAATTTTAGTGTTTGTAGTCGTTTTTATGGTTTTTGGCCAATTTTAGGGTCGTTTTAATGGTTTCTGACCAATTTTAGTGTTTGTAGTCGTTTTTATGAGTTTTGGCCAATTTTAGTGTTTGTAGTCGTTTTTATGGGTTATGGCCAATTTCAGTGTTTGTAATCGTTTTTATGGTTGTTGGCCTATTTTAGGGTCGTTTTTACAGTTTTTGACAAATTTTAGTGTTTGTAGTCGGTTTTATAGGTTTTGGCCAATTTTAGTGTTTGTAGTTGTTTTTATGGTTTTTTGCCTATTTTAGGGTCGTTTTATGGTTTTTGGCCTATTTTAGAGTCGTTTTTATGGCTTTTGACCAATTTTAGTGTTTGTAGTCGTTTTTATGGGTTTTGGCCAATTTTAGTGTTTGTAGTTGTTTTTATGGTTTTTGGCCTATTTTATGGTTTCTGACCAATTTTAGTGTTTGTAGTCGTTTTTATGGGTTATGGCCAATTTCAGTGTTTGTAATCGTTTTTATGGTTGTTGGCCTATTTTAGGGTCGTTTTTATGGTTTTTGGCCAATTTTAGTGTTGGTAGTTGTTTTTTTGGATTTTGGCCAATTTTAGTGTTTGTAGTCGTTTTTATGGTTTTTGGCCTATTTTAGGGTCGTTTTTATGGTTTTTGGCCAATTTTAGTGTTTGTAGTTGTTTTTATGGTATTTGGCGTATTTTAATGTTTGTAGTCCTTTTTATGGTTTTTGGCCAATTTTAGTGTTTGTAGTCGTTTTTATGGTTTTTTGCCTATTTTAGGGTCGTTTTATGGTTTTTGGCCTATTTTAGAGTCGTTTTTATGGCTTTTGACCAATTTTAGTGTTTGTAGTCGTTTTTATGGGTTTTGGCCAATTTTAGTGTTTGTAGTTGTTTTTATGGTTTTTGGCCTATTTTATGGTTTCTGACCAATTTTAGTGTTTGTAGTCGTTTTTATGAGTTTTGGCCAATTTTAGTGTTTGTAGTCGTTTTTATGGTTTTTGGCCAATTTTAGTGTTTGTAGTTGTTTTTATGGTATTTGGCGTATTTTAATGTTTGTAGTCCTTTTTATGGTTTTTGGCCAATTTTAGTGTTTGTAATCGTTTTTATGGTTTTTGGCCTATTTTAGGGTTGTTTTTATGGTTTTTGGCCAATTTTAGTGTTGATAGTTGTTTTTATGGATTTTGGCCAATTTTAGTGTTTGTAGTCGTTTTTATGGTTTTTGGCCTATTTTAGGGTCGTTTTTATGGTTTTTGGCCAATTTTAGTGTTGGTAGTTGTTTTTATGGTATTTGGCGTATTTTAATGTTTGTAGTCCTTTTTTTGGATTTTGGCCAATTTTAGTGTTTGTAGTCGTTTTTATGGGTTATGGCCAATTTCAGTGTTTGTAATCGTTTTTATGGTTGTTGGCCTATTTTAGGGTCGTTTTTATGGTTTTTGGCCAATTTTAGTGTTGGTAGTTGTTTTTTTGGATTTTGGCCAATTTTAGTGTTTGTAGTCGTTTTTATGGTTTTTGGCCTATTTTAGGGTCGTTTTTATGGTTTTTGGCCAATTTTAGTGTTTGTAGTTGTTTTTATGGTATTTGGCGTATTTTAATGTTTGTAGTCCTTTTTATGGTTTTTGGCCAATTTTAGTGTTTGTAGTCGTTTTTATGGTTTTTGGCCTATTTTAGGGTCGTTTTTATGGTTTTTGACAAATTTTTGTGTTTGTAGTCGGTTTTATGGGTTTTGGCCAATTTTAGTGTTTGTAGTCGTTTTTATGGTTTTCGGCCAATTTTAGTGTTTGTAGTCGTTTTTATGGGTTATGGCCAATTTCAGTGTTTGTAATCGTTTTTATGGTTTTTGGCCTATTTTAGGGTCGTTTTTATGGTTTTTGGCCAATTTTAGTGTTGGTAGTTGTTTTTTTGGATTTTGGCCAATTTTAGTGTTTGTAGTCGTTTTTATGGTTTTTGGCCTATTTTAGGGTCGTTTTTATGGTTTTTGGCCTATTTTAGAGTCGTTTTTATGGCTTTTGACCAATTTTAGTGTTTGTAGTCGTTTTTATGGGTTTTGGCCAATTTTAGTGTTTGTAGTTGTTTTTATGGTTTTTGGCCTATTTTAGGGTCGTTTTTATGGTTTCTGACCAATTTTAGTGTTTGTAGTCGTTTTTATGAGTTTTGGCCAATTTTAGTGTTTGTAGTCGTTTTTATGGTTTTCGGCCAATTTTAGTGTTTGTAGTCGTTTTTATGGGTTATGGCCAATTTCAGTGTTTGTAATCGTTTTTATGGTTTTTGGCCTATTTTAGGGTCGTTTTTATGGTTTTTGGCCAATTTTAGTGTTGGTAGTTGTTTTTTTGGATTTTGGCCAATTTTAGTGTTTGTAGTCGTTTTTATGGTTTTTGGCCTATTTTAGGGTCGTTTTTATGGAATTTGGCCAATTTTAGTGTTTGTAGTCGTTTTTATGGTTTTTGGCCTATTTTAGGGTGGTTTGTATGGTTTTTGGCCAATTTTAGTGTTTCTAGTTGTTTTTATGGTTTTTGGCCTATTTTAATGTTTGTAGTCCTTTTTATGGTTTTTTGCCAATTTTAGTGTTTGTAGTCGTTTTTATGGTTTTTGGCCAATTTTAGGGTTGTTTTTTTGGTTTTTGACCAATTTTAGTGTTTGTAGTCGTTTTTATGAGTTTTGGCCAATTTTAGTGTTTGTAGTCGTTTTTATGGTTTTTGGCCAATTTTAGTGTTTGTAGTCGTTTTATGGTTTTTGGCCTATTTTAGGGTCGTTTTTATGGTTTTTGACCAATTTTAGTGTTTGTAGTCGTTTTTATGAGTTTTGGCCAATTTTAGTGTTTGTAGTCGTTTTATGGTTTTTGGCCTATTTTAGGGTCGTTTTTATGGTTTTTGACCAATTTTAGTGTTTGTAGTCGTTTTTATGGGTTATGGCCAATTTCAGTGTTTGTAATCGTTTTTATGGTTGTTGGCCTATTTTAGGGTCGTTTTTATGGTTTTTGGCCAATTTTAGTGTTGGTAGTTGTTTTTTTGGATTTTGGCCAATTTTAGTGTTTGTAGTCGTTTTTATGGTTTTTGGCCTATTTTAGGGTCGTTTTTATGGTTTTTGGCCAATTTTAGTGTTTGTAGTCGTTTTATGGTTTTTGGCCTATTTTTGGGTCGTTTTTATGGTTTTTGACCAATTTTAGTGTTTGTAGTCGTTTTTATGAGTTTTGGCCAATTTTAGTGTTTGTAGTCGTTTTTATGGTTTTTGGCCAATTTTAGTGTTTGTAGTCGTTTTATGTTTTTTGGCCTATTTTAGGGTCGTTTTTATGGTTTTTGACCAATTTTAGTGTTTGTAGTCGTTTTTATGAGTTTTGGCCAATTTTAGTGTTTGTAGTCGTTTTTATGGTTTTTGGCCAATTTTAGGGTCGTTTTTATGGTTTCTGACCAATTTTAGTGTTTGTAGTCGTTTTTATGAGTTTTGGCCAATTTTAGTGTTTGTAGTCGTTTTTATGGGTTATGGCCAATTTCAGTGTTTGTAATCGTTTTTATGGTTGTTGGCCTATTTTAGGGTCGTTTTTATGGTTTTTGGCCAATTTTAGGGTTGGTAGTTGTTTTTTTGGATTTTGGCCAATTTTAGTGTTTGTAGTCGTTTTTATGGTTTTTGGCCTATTTTAGGGTCGTTTTTATGGTTTTTGGCCAATTTTAGTGTTTGTAGTTGTTTTTATGGTATTTGGCGTATTTTAATGTTTGTAGTCCTTTTTATGGTTTTTGGCCAATTTTAGTGTTTGTAGTCGTTTTTATGGTTTTTGGCCTATTTTAGGGTCGTTTTTATGGTTTTTGACAAATTTTAGTGTTTGTAGTCGGTTTTATGGGTTTTGGCCAATTTTAGTGTTTGTAGTTGTTTTTATGGTTTTTTGCCTATTTTAGGGTCGTTTTATGGTTTTTGGCCTATTTTAGAGTCGTTTTTATGGCTTTTGACCAATTTTAGTGTTTGTAGTCGTTTTTATGGGTTTTGGCCAATTTTAGTGTTTGTAGTTGTTTTTATGGTTTTTGGCCTATTTTATGGTTTCTGACCAATTTTAGTGTTTGTAGTCGTTTTTATGAGTTTTGGCCAATTTTAGTGTTTGTAGTCGTTTTTATGGTTTTTGGCCAATTTTAGTGTTTGTAGTTGTTTTTATGGTATTTGGCGTATTTTAATGTTTGTAGTCCTTTTTATGGTTTTTGGCCAATTTTAGTGTTTGTAATCGTTTTTATGGTTTTTGGCCTATTTTAGGGTTGTTTTTATGGTTTTTGGCCAATTTTAGTGTTGATAGTTGTTTTTATGGGTTTTGGCCAATTTTAGTGTTTGTAGTCGTTTTTATGGTTTTTGGCCTATTTTAGGGTCGTTTTTATGGTTTTTGACAAATTTTAGTGTTTGTAGTCGGTTTTATGGGTTTTGGCCAATTTTAGTGTTTGTAGTTGTTTTTATGGTTTTTTGCCTATTTTAGGGTCGTTTTTATGGTTTTTGGCCTATTTTAGAGTCGTTTTTATGGCTTTTGACCAATTTTAGTGTTTGTAGTCGTTTTTATGGGTTTTGGCCAATTTTAGTGTTTGTAGTCGTTTTTATGGTTTTCGGCCAATTTTAGTGTTTGTAGTCGTTTTTATGGGTTATGGCCAATTTCAGTGTTTGTAATCGTTTTTATGGTTTTTGGCCTATTTTAGGGTCGTTTTTATGGTTTTTGGCCAATTTTAGTGTTGGTAGTTGTTTTTTTGGATTTTGGCCAATTTTAGTGTTTGTAGTCGGTTTTATGGGTTTTGGCCAATTTTAGTGTTTGTAGTTGTTTTTATGGTTTTTTGCCTATTTTAGGGTCGTTTTTATGGTTTTTGGCCTATTTTAGAGTCGTTTTTATGGCTTTTGACCAATTTTAGTGTTTGTAGTCGTTTTTATGGGTTTTGGCCAATTTTAGTGTTTGTAGTCGTTTTTATGGGTTATGGCCAATTTTAGTGTTTGTAGTCGTTTTTATGGTTTTCGGCCAATTTTAGTGTTTGTAGTCGTTTTTATGGGTTATGGCCAATTTCAGTGTTTGTAATCGTTTTTATGGTTTTTGGCCTATTTTAGGGTCGTTTTTATGGTTTTTGGCCAATTTTAGTGTTGGTAGTTGTTTTTTTGGATTTTGGCCAATTTTAGTGTTTGTAGTCGTTTTTATGGTTTTTGGCCTATTTTAGGGTCGTTTTTATGGTTTTTGGCCAATTTTAGTGTTTGTAGTCGTTTTATGGTTTTTGGCCTATTTTAGGGTCGTTTTTATGGTTTTTGACCAATTTTAGTGTTTGTAGTCGTTTTTATGAGTTTTGGCCAATTTTAGTGTTTGTAGTCGTTTTTATGGTTTTTGGCCAATTTTAGTGTTTGTAGTCGTTTTATGGTTTTTGGCCTATTTTAGGGTCGTTTTTATGGTTTTTGACCAATTTTAGTGTTTGTAGTCGTTTTTATGAGTTTTGGCCAATTTTAGTGTTTGTAGTCGTTTTTATGGTTTTTGGCCAATTTTAGGGTCGTTTTTATGGTTTCTGACCAATTTTAGTGTTTGTAGTCGTTTTTATGAGTTTTGGCCAATTTTAGTGTTTGTAGTCGTTTTTATGGGTTATGGCCAATTTCAGTGTTTGTAATCGTTTTTATGGTTGTTGGCCTATTTTAGGGTCGTTTTTATGGTTTTTGGCCAATTTTAGTGTTGGTAGTTGTTTTTTTGGATTTTGGCCAATTTTAGTGTTTGTAGTCGTTTTTATGGGTTATGGCCAATTTCAGTGTTTGTAATCGTTTTTATGGTTGTTGGCCTATTTTAGGGTCGTTTTTATGGTTTTTGGCCAATTTTAGTGTTGGTAGTTGTTTTTTTGGATTTTGGCCAATTTTAGTGTTTGTAGTCGTTTTTATGGTTTTTGGCCTATTTTAGGGTCGTTTTTATGGTTTTTGGCCAATTTTAGTGTTTGTAGTTGTTTTTATGGTATTTGGCGTATTTTAATGTTTGTAGTCCTTTTTATGGTTTTTGGCCAATTTTAGTGTTTGTAGTCGTTTTTATGGTTTTTTGCCTATTTTAGGGTCGTTTTATGGTTTTTGGCCTATTTTAGAGTCGTTTTTATGGCTTTTGACCAATTTTAGTGTTTGTAGTCGTTTTTATGGGTTTTGGCCAATTTTAGTGTTTGTAGTTGTTTTTATGGTTTTTGGCCTATTTTATGGTTTCTGACCAATTTTAGTGTTTGTAGTCGTTTTTATGAGTTTTGGCCAATTTTAGTGTTTGTAGTCGTTTTTATGGTATTTGGCGTATTTTAATGTTTGTAGTCCTTTTTATGGTTTTTGGCCTATTTTAGGGTCGTTTTTATGGTTTTTGACAAATTTTAGTGTTTGTAGTCGGTTTTATGGGTTTTGGCCAATTTTAGTGTTTGTAGTTGTTTTTATGGTTTTTTGCCTATTTTAGGGTCGTTTTATGGTTTTTGGCCTATTTTAGAGTCGTTTTTATGGCTTTTGACCAATTTTAGTGTTTGTAGTCGTTTTTATGGGTTTTGGCCAATTTTAGTGTTTGTAGTTGTTTTTATGGTTTTTGGCCTATTTTATGGTTTCTGACCAATTTTAGTGTTTGTAGTCGTTTTTATGAGTTTTGGCCAATTTTAGTGTTTGTAGTCGTTTTTATGGTTTTTGGCCAATTTTAGTGTTTGTAGTTGTTTTTATGGTATTTGGCGTATTTTAATGTTTGTAGTCCTTGTTATGGTTTTTGGCCAATTTTAGTGTTTGTAATCGTTTTTATGGTTTTTGGCCTATTTTAGGGTTGTTTTTATGGTTTTTGGCCAATTTTAGTGTTGATAGTTGTTTTTATGGGTTTTGGCCAATTTTAGTGTTTGTAGTCGTTTTTATGGTTTTTGGCCTATTTTAGGGTCGTTTTTATGGTTTTTGGCCAATTTTAGTGTTTGTAGTTTTTTTTATGGTATTTGGCGTATTTTAATGTTTGTAGTCCTTTTTATGGTTTTTGGCCAATTTTAGTGTTTGTAGTCGTTTTTATGGTTTTTGGCCTATTTTAGGGTCGTTTTTATGGTTTTTGACAAATTTTAGTGTTTGTAGTCGGTTTTATGGGTTTTGGCCAATTTTAGTGTTTGTAGTTGTTTTTATGGTTTTTTGCCTATTTTAGGGTCGTTTTTATGGTTTTTGGCCTATTTTAGAGTCGTTTTTATGGCTTTTGACCAATTTTAGTGTTTGTAGTCGTTTTTATGGGTTTTGGCCAATTTTAGTGTTTGTAGTTGTTTTTATGGTTTTTGGCCTATTTTAGGGTCGTTTTTATGGTTTCTGACCAATTTTAGTGTTTGTAGTCGTTTTTATGAGTTTTGGCCAATTTTAGTGTTTGTAGTCGTTTTTATGGTTTTCGGCCAATTTTAGTGTTTGTAGTCGTTTTTATGGGTTTTGACCTATTTTAGGGTCGTTTTTATGGTTTTTGGCCAATTTTAGTGTTTGTAGTTGTTTTTATGGTATTTGGCGTATTTTAATGTTTGTAGTCCTTTTTATGGTTTTTGGCCAATTTTAGTGTTTGTAGTCGTTTTTATGGTTTTTAGCCTATTTTAGGGTCGTTTTTATGGTTTTTGACAAATTTTAGTGTTTGTAGTCGGTTTTATGGGTTTTGGCCAATTTTAGTGTTTGTAGTTGTTTTTATGGTTTTTTTGCCTATTTTAGGGTCGTTTTATTGTTTTTGGCCTATTTTAGAGTCGTTTTTATGGCTTTTGACTAATTTTAGTGTTTGTAGTCGTTTTTATGGGTTATGGCCAATTTCAGTGTTTGTAATCGTTTTTATGGTTGTTGGCCTATTTTAGGGTCGTTTTTATGGTTTTTAAATTTTAGTGTTGGTAGTTGTTTTTTTGGATTTTGGCCAATTTTAGTGTTTGTAGTCGTTTTTATGGGTTATGGCCAATTTCAGTGTTTGTAATCGTTTTTATGGTTGTTGGCCTATTTTAGGGTCGTTTTTATGGTTTTTGGCCAATTTTAGTGTTTGTAATCGTTTTTATGGTTTTTGGCCTATTTTAGGGTCGTTTTTATGGTTTTTGACCAATTTTAGTGTTTGTAGTCGTTTTTATGGGTTATGGCCAATTTCAGTGTTTGTAATCGTTTTTATGGTTGTTGGCCTATTTTAGGGTCGTTTTTATGGTTTTTAAATTTTAGTGTTGGTAGTTGTTTTTTTGGATTTTGGCCAATTTTAGTGTTTGTAGTCGTTTTTATGGGTTATGGCCAATTTCAGTGTTTGTAATCGTTTTTATGGTTGTTGGCCTATTTTAGGGTCGTTTTTATGGTTTTTGGCCAATTTTAGGGTTGGTAGTTGTTTTTTTGGATTTTGGCCAATTTTAGTGTTTGTAGTCGTTTTTATGGTTTTTGGCCTATTTTAGGGTCGTTTTTATGGTTTTTGGCCAATTTTAGTGTTTGTAGTTGTTTTTATGGTATTTGGCGTATTTTAATGTTTGTAGTCCTTTTTATGGTTTTTGGCCAATTTTAGTGTTTGTAGTCGTTTTTATGGTTTTTGGCCTATTTTAGGGTCGTTTTTATGGTTTTTGACAAATTTTAGTGTTTGTAGTCGGTTTTATGGGTTTTGGCCAATTTTAGTGTTTGTAGTTGTTTTTATGGTTTTTTGCCTATTTTAGGGTCGTTTTATGGTTTTTGGCCTATTTTAGAGTCGTTTTTATGGCTTTTGACCAATTTTAGTGTTTGGAGTCGTTTTTATGGGTTTTGGCCAATTTTAGTGTTTGTAGTTGTTTTTATGGTTTTTGGCCTATTTTATGGTTTCTGACCAATTTTAGTGTTTGTAGTCGTTTTTATGAGTTTTGGCCAATTTTAGTGTTTGTAGTCGTTTTTATGGTTTTTGGCCAATTTTAGTGTTTGTAGTTGTTTTTATGGTATTTGGCGTATTTTAATGTTTGTAGTCCTTTTTATGGTTTTTGGCCAATTTTAGTGTTTGTAATCGTTTTTATGGTTTTTGGCCTATTTTAGGGTTGTTTTTATGGTTTTTGGCCAATTTTAGTGTTGATAGTTGTTTTTATGGTTTTTGGCCAATTTTAGTGTTTGTAGTCGTTTTTATGGTTTTTGGCCTATGTTAGGGTCGTTTTTATGGTTTTTGACAAATTTTAGTGTTTGTAGTCGGTTTTATGGGTTTTGGCCAATTTTAGTGTTTGTAGTTGTTTTTATGGTTTTTTGCCTATTTTAGGGTCGTTTTTATGGTTTTTGGCCTATTTTAGAGTCGTTTTTATGGCTTTTGACCAATTTTAGTGTTTGTAGTCGTTTTTATGGGTTTTGGCCAATTTTAGTGTTTGTAGTTGTTTTTATGGTTTTTGGCCTATTTTAGGGTCGTTTTTATGGTTTCTGACCAATTTTAGTGTTTGTAGTCGTTTTTATGAGTTTTGGCCAATTTTAGTGTTTGTAGTCGTTTTTATGGTTTTCGGCCAATTTTAGTGTTTGTAGTCGTTTTTATGGGTTATGGCCAATTTCAGTGTTTGTAATCGTTTTTATGGTTTTTGGCCTATTTTAGGGTCGTTTTTATGGTTTTTGGCCAATTTTAGTGTTGGTAGTTGTTTTTTTGGATTTTGGCCAATTTTAGTGTTTGTAGTCGTTTTTATGGGTTTTGGCCTATTTTAGGGTCGTTTTTATGGTTTTTGGCCAATTTTAGTGTTTGTAGTTGTTTTTATGGTATTTGGCGTATTTTAATGTTTGTAGTCCTTTTTATGGTTTTTGGCCAATTTTAGTGTTTGTAGTCGTTTTTATGGTTTTTGGCCTATTTTAGGGTCGTTTTTATGGTTTTTGACAAATTTTAGTGTTTGTAGTCGGTTTTATGGGTTTTGGCCAATTTTAGTGTTTGTAGTTGTTTTTATGGTTTTTTGCCTATTTTAGGGTCGTTTTATGGTTTTTGGCCTATTTTAGAGTCGTTTTTATGGCTTTTGACCAATTTTAGTGTTTGTAGTCGTTTTTATGGGTTATGGCCAATTTCAGTGTTTGTAATCGTTTTTATGGTTGTTGGCCTATTTTAGGGTCGTTTTTATGGTTTTTAAATTTTAGTGTTGGTAGTTGTTTTTTTGGATTTTGGCCAATTTTAGTGTTTGTAGTCGTTTTTATGGGTTATGGCCAATTTCAGTGTTTGTAATCGTTTTTATGGTTGTTGGCCTATTTTAGGGTCGTTTTTATGGTTTTTGGCCAATTTTAGTGTTTGTAATCGTTTTTATGGTTTTTGGCCTATTTTAGGGTCGTTTTTATGGTTTTTGACCAATTTTAGTGTTTGTAGTCGTTTTTATGGGTTATGGCCAATTTCAGTGTTTGTAATCGTTTTTATGGTTGTTGGCCTATTTTAGGGTCGTTTTTATGGTTTTTAAATTTTAGTGTTGGTAGTTGTTTTTTTGGATTTTGGCCAATTTTAGTGTTTGTAGTCGTTTTTATGGGTTATGGCCAATTTCAGTGTTTGTAATCGTTTTTATGGTTGTTGGCCTATTTTAGGGTCGTTTTTATGGTTTTTGGCCAATTTTAGGGTTGGTAGTTGTTTTTTTGGATTTTGGCCAATTTTAGTGTTTGTAGTCGTTTTTATGGTTTTTGGCCTATTTTAGGGTCGTTTTTATGGTTTTTGGCCAATTTTAGTGTTTGTAGTTGTTTTTATGGTATTTGGCGTATTTTAATGTTTGTAGTCCTTTTTATGGTTTTTGGCCAATTTTAGTGTTTGTAGTCGTTTTTATGGTTTTTGGCCTATTTTAGGGTCGTTTTTATGGTTTTTGACAAATTTTAGTGTTTGTAGTCGGTTTTATGGGTTTTGGCCAATTTTAGTGTTTGTAGTTGTTTTTATGGTTTTTTGCCTATTTTAGGGTCGTTTTATGGTTTTTGGCCTATTTTAGAGTCGTTTTTATGGCTTTTGACCAATTTTAGTGTTTGTAGTCGTTTTTATGGGTTTTGGCCAATTTTAGTGTTTGTAGTTGTTTTTATGGTTTTTGGCCTATTTTATGGTTTCTGACCAATTTTAGTGTTTGTAGTCGTTTTTATGAGTTTTGGCCAATTTTAGTGTTTGTAGTCGTTTTTATGGTTTTTGGCCAATTTTAGTGTTTGTAGTTGTTTTTATGGTATTTGGCGTATTTTAATGTTTGTAGTCCTTTTTATGGTTTTTGGCCAATTTTAGTGTTTGTAATCGTTTTTATGGTTTTTGGCCTATTTTAGGGTTGTTTTTATGGTTTTTGGCCAATTTTAGTGTTGATAGTTGTTTTTATGGGTTTTGGCCAATTTTAGTGTTTGTAGTCGTTTTTATGGTTTTTGGCCTATTTTAGGGTCGTTTTTATGGTTTTTGGCCAATTTTAGTGTTTGTAGTTTTTTTTATGGTATTTGGCGTATTTTAATGTTTGTAGTCCTTTTTATGGTTTTTGGCCAATTTTAGTGTTTGTAGTCGTTTTTATGGTTTTTGGCCTATTTTAGGGTCGTTTTTATGGTTTTTGACAAATTTTAGTGTTTGTAGTCGGTTTTATGGGTTTTGGCCAATTTTAGTGTTTGTAGTTGTTTTTATGGTTTTTTGCCTATTTTAGGGTCGTTTTTATGGTTTTTGGCCTATTTTAGAGTCGTTTTTATGGCTTTTGACCAATTTTAGTGTTTGTAGTCGTTTTTATGGGTTTTGGCCAATTTTAGTGTTTGTAGTTGTTTTTATGGTTTTTGGCCTATTTTAGGGTCGTTTTTATGGTTTCTGACCAATTTTAGTGTTTGTAGTCGTTTTTATGAGTTTTGGCCAATTTTAGTGTTTGTAGTCGTTTTTATGGTTTTCGGCCAATTTTAGTGTTTGTAGTCGTTTTTATGGGTTATGGCCAATTTCAGTGTTTGTAATCGTTTTTATGGTTTTTGGCCTATTTTAGGGTCGTTTTTATGGTTTTTGGCCAATTTTAGTGTTGGTAGTTGTTTTTTTGGATTTTGGCCAATTTTAGTGTTTGTAGTCGTTTTTATGGGTTTTGGCCTATTTTAGGGTCGTTTTTATGGTTTTTGGCCAATTTTAGTGTTTGTAGTTGTTTTTATGGTATTTGGCGTATTTTAATGTTTGTAGTCCTTTTTATGGTTTTTGGCCAATTTTAGTGTTTGTAGTCGTTTTTATGGTTTTTGGCCTATTTTAGGGTCGTTTTTATGGTTTTTGACAAATTTTAGTGTTTGTAGTCGGTTTTATGGGTTTTGGCCAATTTTAGTGTTTGTAGTTGTTTTTATGGTTTTTTGCCTATTTTAGGGTCGTTTTATGGTTTTTGGCCTATTTTAGAGTCGTTTTTATGGCTTTTGACCAATTTTAGTGTTTGTAGTCGTTTTTATGGGTTTTGGCCAATTTTAGTGTTTGTAGTTGTTTTTATGGTTTTTGGCCTATTTTATGGTTTCTGACCAATTTTAGTGTTTGTAGTCGTTTTTATGAGTTTTGGCCAATTTTAGTGTTTGTAGTCGTTTTTATGGTTTTTGGCCAATTTTAGTGTTTGTAGTTGTTTTTATGGTATTTGGCGTATTTTAATGTTTGTAGTCCTTTTTATGGTTTTTGGCCAATTTTAGTGTTTGTAGTCGTTTTTATGGTTTTTGGCCAATTTTAGTGTTTGTAGTCGTTTTATGGTTTTTGGCCTATTTTAGGGTCGTTTTTATGGTTTTTGACCAATTTTAGTGTTTGTAGTCGTTTTTATGAGTTTTGGCCAATTTTAGTGTTTGTAGTCGTTTTTATGGTTTTTGGCCAATTTTAGGGTCGTTTTTATGGTTTCTGACCAATTTTAGTGTTTGTAGTCGTTTTTATGAGTTTTGGCCAATTTTAGTGTTTGTAGTCGTTTTTATGGGTTATGGCCAATTTCAGTGTTTGTAATCGTTTTTATGGTTGTTGGCCTATTTTAGGGTCGTTTTTATGGTTTTTGGCCAATTTTAGTGTTGGTAGTTGTTTTTTTGGATTTTGGCCAATTTTAGTGTTTGTAGTCGTTTTTATGGGTTATGGCCAATTTCAGTGTTTGTAATCGTTTTTATGGTTGTTGGCCTATTTTAGGGTCGTTTTTATGGTTTTTGACAAATTTTAGTGTTTGTAGTCGGTTTTATGGGTTTTGGCCAATTTTAGTGTTTGTAGTTGTTTTTATGGTTTTTTGCCTATTTTAGGGTCGTTTTATGGTTTTTGGCCTATTTTAGAGTCGTTTTTATGGCTTTTGACCAATTTTAGTGTTTGTAGTCGTTTTTATGGGTTTTGGCCAATTTTAGTGTTTGTAGTTGTTTTTATGGTTTTTGGCCTATTTTATGGTTTCTGACCAATTTTAGTGTTTGTAGTCGTTTTTATGAGTTTTGGCCAATTTTAGTGTTTGTAGTCGTTTTTATGGTTTTTGGCCAATTTTAGTGTTTGTAGTTGTTTTTATGGTATTTGGCGTATTTTAATGTTTGTAGTCCTTTTTATGGTTTTTGGCCAATTTTAGTGTGTTGTAATCGTTTTTATGGTTTTTGGCCTATTTTAGGGTTGTTTTTATGGTTTTTGGCCAATTTTAGTGTTGATAGTTGTTTTTATGGTTTTTGGCCAATTTTAGTGTTTGTAGTCGTTTTTATGGTTTTTGGCCTATTTTAGGGTCGTTTTTATGGTTTTTGACAAATTTTAGTGTTTGTAGTCGGTTTTATGGGTTTTGGCCAATTTTAGTGTTTGTAGTTGTTTTTATGGTTTTTTGCCTATTTTAGGGTCGTTTTTATGGTTTTTGGCCTATTTTAGAGTCGTTTTTATGGCTTTTGACCAATTTTAGTGTTTGTAGTCGTTTTTATGGGTTTTGGCCAATTTTAGTGTTTGTAGTTGTTTTTATGGTTTTTGGCCTATTTTAGGGTCGTTTTTATGGTTTCTGACCAATTTTAGTGTTTGTAGTCGTTTTTATGAGTTTTGGCCAATTTTAGTGTTTGTAGTCGTTTTTATGGTTTTCGGCCAATTTTAGTGTTTGTAGTCGTTTTTATGGGTTATGGCCAATTTCAGTGTTTGTAATCGTTTTTATGGTTTTTGGCCTATTTTAGGGTCGTTTTTATGGTTTTTGGCCAATTTTAGTGTTGGTAGTTGTTTTTTTGGATTTTGGCCAATTTTAGTGTTTGTAGTCGTTTTTATGGGTTTTGGCCTATTTTAGGGTCGTTTTTATGGTTTTTGGCCAATTTTAGTGTTTGTAGTTGTTTTTATGGTATTTGGCGTATTTTAATGTTTGTAGTCCTTTTTATGGTTTTTGGCCAATTTTAGTGTTTGTAGTCGTTTTTATGGTTTTTGGCCTATTTTAGGGTCGTTTTTATGGTTTTTGACAAATTTTAGTGTTTGTAGTCGGTTTTATGGGTTTTGGCCAATTTTAGTGTTTGTAGTTGTTTTTATGGTTTTTTGCCTATTTTAGGGTCGTTTTATGGTTTTTGGCCTATTTTAGAGTCGTTTTTATGGCTTTTGACCAATTTTAGTGTTTGTAGTCGTTTTTATGGGTTATGGCCAATTTCAGTGTTTGTAATCGTTTTTATGGTTGTTGGCCTATTTTAGGGTCGTTTTTATGGTTTTTAAATTTTAGTGTTGGTAGTTGTTTTTTTGGATTTTGGCCAATTTTAGTGTTTGTAGTCGTTTTTATGGGTTATGGCCAATTTCAGTGTTTGTAATCGTTTTTATGGTTGTTGGCCTATTTTAGGGTCGTTTTTATGGTTTTTGGCCAATTTTAGTGTTTGTAATCGTTTTTATGGTTTTTTGGCCTATTTTAGGGTCGTTTTTATGGTTTTTGACCAATTTTAGTGTTTGTAGTCGTTTTTATGGGTTATGGCCAATTTCAGTGTTTGTAATCGTTTTTATGGTTGTTGGCCTATTTTAGGGTCGTTTTTATGGTTTTTAAATTTTAGTGTTGGTAGTTGTTTTTTTGGATTTTGGCCAATTTTAGTGTTTGTAGTCGTTTTTATGGGTTATGGCCAATTTCAGTGTTTGTAATCGTTTTTATGGTTGTTGGCCTATTTTAGGGTCGTTTTTATGGTTTTTGGCCAATTTTAGGGTTGGTAGTTGTTTTTTTGGATTTTGGCCAATTTTAGTGTTTGTAGTCGTTTTTATGGATTTTGGCCTATTTTAGGGTCGTTTTTATGGTTTTTGGCCAATTTTAGTGTTTGTAGTTGTTTTTATGGTATTTGGCGTATTTTAATGTTTGTAGTCCTTTTTATGGTTTTTGGCCAATTTTAGTGTTTGTAGTCGTTTTTATGGTTTTTGGCCTATTTTAGGGTCGTTTTTATGGTTTTTGACAAATTTTAGTGTTTGTAGTCGGTTTTATGGGTTTTGGCCAATTTTAGTGTTTGTAGTTGTTTTTATGGTTTTTTGCCTATTTTAGGGTCGTTTTATGGTTTTTGGCCTATTTTAGAGTCGTTTT